>NC_057395.1:18542024-18698579 GCF_019320065.1 Cervus canadensis | reverse complement strand
TTGTTGGTTATTCAGAAGCGTGTTATTTGGCCTCCATATGTTTGGATTTTTAATATTTTTTTTTTCTCCTGTATTTGAGATCTAATCTTACTGTACTGTGGTCAGAAAAGATGACTGGAATGATTTCAATTTTTTAAAATTTTCCAAGACCAGATTTATGGCCCAGGATTTGATCTATTCTAGATAAGGTTCCGTGTGCACTTGAGAAAAAGGTGAAGTTAATTGTTTTGGGGTGAAATGTCCTATAGATATCAATTGGGTCTAGCTGGTCCATTGTGTCATTTAAGGTTTGTGTTTCCTTGTTAATTTTCTGTTTAGTTGACATCCATATTGTGAGTGGGATTAAAGTCTCCCACTATTATTGTGGTTACTATTAATTTCCTTCTTTCATACTCGTTAGTGTTTTGCCGTAACATATTTGCGGTGCTTCCTATGTTTGGGCTGCATATATATTTATAATTGTTATATCTTCTTCTTGGATTGATCCTTTGATCATTATGTAGTGTCCTTCTTTGTCTCTTTTCACATCCTTTATTTGAAAGTCTATTTTATCTGATATGAGTATTGCGACTCCTGCTTTCTTTTGGTCTCCGTTTGCGTGAAATATTTTTTTCCAGCCCTTCACTTTTAGTCTGTATGTGTCTCTTGTTTTGAGGTGGGTCTCTTGTAGACAGCATATATAGGGGTCTTGTTTTTGTATCCATTCAGCCAATCTTTGTCTTTTGGTTGGGGCATTCAACCCATTTACATTTAAGGTAATTATTGATAGGTGTGGTCCCGTTGCCATTTACTTTGTTGTTTTGGGTTCACGTTTATACAGCCTTTCTGCATTTCCTGTCTAGAGAAGATCCTTTAGCATTTGTTGAAGAGCTGGTTTGGTGGTGCTGAATTCTCTCAGCTTTTGCTTGTCTGTAAAGCTTTTGAATTCTCCTTCATATCTGAATGAGATCCTTGCTGGATACAGTAATCTAGGTTGTAGGTTATTCTCTTTCATTACTTTCAGTATGTCCTGCCATTCCCTTCTGGCCTGGAGGGTTTCTATTGATAGATCAGCTGTTATCCTTATGGGATCCCTTTGTGTTATTTGTTGTTTTTCCCTTGTTGCTTTTAATATTTGTTCTTTGTGTTTGATCTTTGTTAATTTGATTAATATGTGTCTTGGGGTGTTTCGCCTTGGGTTTATCCTGTTTGGGACTCTCTGGGCTTCTTGGACTTGGGTGGCTATTTCCTTACCCATTTTAGGGAAGTTTTCAGCTATTATCTCCTCGAGTATTTTCTCACGGCCTTTCTTTTTGTCTTCTTCTTCTGGAACTCCTATGATTCGAATGTTGGGGCGTTTCACATTGTCCCAGAGTTCCCTGAGGTTGTCCTCATTTCTTTTGATCCTTTTTTCTTTTTTCCTCTCTGCTTCATTTATTTCCACCATTTTATCTTCTATCTCACTTATCCTATCTTCTGCTTCCGTTAGTCTACTCTTGGTTCCCTCCAAAGTGTTTTTGATCTCATTCATTGCATTATTCATTTTTAATTGACTCTTTTTTATTTCTTCTAGGTCTTTATTAAACATTTCTTGCATCTTTTCAATCTTTGTCTCAGGCTATTTATCTGTAACTCCATTTTGTTTTCAAGATTTTGGATCATTTTCATTATCATTATTCTAAATTCTTTTTCAGGTAGATTCCCTATCTCCTCCTCTTTTGTTTGACTTGGTGGGCATTTTTCATGTTCCTTTACCTGTTGGGTATTTCTTTGCCTCTTCATCTTGTTTAGATTGCTGTGTCTGGAGTGGGCTTTCTGTATTCTGGAGGTCTGTGGTTCCTTTTTATTGTGGAGGATTTACCCCGTGGGTGGGGTTAGACAATTGGCTTGTCAAGGTTTCCTGGTTAGGGAAGCTTGCGTCAGTGTTCTGGTGCGTGGAATTTGATTTCTTCTCTTTGGAGAGCAATGGAGTGCCCAGTAATGAGTTTTGAGATGGGTCTATGTGTTAGGTGTGTCCTTGGGCAGCCTGTATGTTGACATTCACGGCTATGTTCCTGCGTTGCTGGAGAATTTGCGTGGTATGTCTTGCTCTAAAACTTATTGGCTCTTGGGTGGTGGTTGGTTTCAGTGTAGGTATGGAGGCTTTTGGACGGTCACTTATTACTTAAAGTTTCATGTAGTCAGGAGTTTTCTGGTGTTCTCAGGTTTTGGGCTTAAGTCTCCTGCCTCTGGATTTCAGTTTTAGTCTTCTGTAGTCTCAGGACTTCTCCAACTATACAGCACTGATAAGAAAACTTCTAGGTTAATTGGGAAAAGATTCTCCCCCGTTAGGGACACCCAGAGAGGTTCACAGAGTTACATGAAGAAGAGGAGAGGGAGGAGGGAGATAGAGATGAGCAGGAGGAGAAAAAGGGGGACTCAAGAGGAGAGAGACAGATCTACGCAGCTGTCTGTTCCCAGAGTGTTCTCCGTAGCCCAGTCACCTACAAAGATTCACAGAATTGGATTGGGAAGAGAAGGGGAAAGGAGGAAATAGAGGTGTCTGAGGTAGAAAACAGAGAGTCAAGATTGGGAGAGAATAATCTTCGGTTTAAAAATAGGGCTTCTCTTCTTTTTTTTTTTTTTGTAAGGTTATAGTGTATTGAAAATGAAAATTAAGGAGTAGTAGAGGAGTACTAGAGGACTTTAAAAGAAATAAGAGAAAAAGAAAAACAGAAAATAGAAGAGAAAAAGGAAAGAAAAAAAAAGAAAAAGAAAAAAAAATATTTTTTTCCCTAATTAAAAAAATTGTAAAAATCTATGGAAATGAAAGTTAAGGAGTAATGGGGGAGTAATAGGGGATTTTAAAGGAAAATAAAAGAGAAAAAATAAAAAAGAAAAAATAATAAAAAAGAAAAAAGTAAAATTATATCTAGGAGTTTCTCTGGAGCTGTTGTGGTCAGTGTGGGTTCGGCTCAGTTTCAGATAGCTCCTCGTTCCAGCTTACACTTCTCGATATCTACAGGCCCCTTCCGGTATAGTCGGTGTTTTCTAGAGGATTTTAATCTGTTGCACCGGTCCCTTCTGAGGCGGTTCCCTTTGTTTATTTGGCTTCCGTTTGCCGGTCTCTTCAGAGCCTCATTTCCGCCCTGACACAGGCGGGCGGAGGTGGACTCTTATTCAGGTAGCTAGTTCCGTCGCTCTGCGGGGCAGGGAGGGGCTGGCGCTGTGGGGACGGCTTGCGCCGCGGGCTGGCGCTGCCGGGAGGGGCTGACCCTGCTTTCTCCGTCTGCGCTGCTCAGGCTCCCGGCTGCTCTATATGGAGCGCGGCCCGCGCTGCGCGAGGTTCCAGCCCTCGGGTGTTCCACAAAAGTGCGGAGCGAAAAGCTGCGCCTGCTCTCTGTGCCTTCCCCGTCAGAGCGGTCCAGGCAGCCAGGGGCTCGGTGGGCGCACTCTCCCCAGGTGTGGCGCACCCGCTCCCTTCCGCGGACCCAGTCTCAGTTTCCGCTGGCGCCAGTCGGGTGCCTGCGCCTTCTGCCCTCCGCGTCCCCAGCCCCAGTCCCGCCCTCGCCGGTCGGGTGCCTGCGCCCTGTGTCTCGCCGCGACCTTCCCCTCCCCCCTGCCTCCTGCCTTCGGCGGGGCTGGGCAGGTCCGCAGCCTGCGAGCTCCTCTGTGGACCCTCTCGGTCTCTTTGTTCTGCGAACGGCCGGCAGTGTGTTCGGGCCGGTTAATTTACTCTCTCTCCTTTGGTCTCCCACAGTTCAAGTTGGCAACTCACAGAAGCTCCCTCCGATTGTCCTCAGGGCACTCAGGCCCGGACCCTACTCCAAGCAATGCCGCCTAAGATTCCCTTCCTGGGACGGATCTCCGTCCTTAGCTCTTTTGTCTCACTTTTAATCTTTTATATTTTGTCCTACCTCCTTTCGAAGACAATGGGCTGCTTTTCTGGGCACCTGATGACCTCAGCTAGCGATCAGAAGTTGTTTTGCGAAGTTTTCTCTGCATTCAGTTATTCTTTTGATGAATTTGTAGGAGAGAAAGTGGTCTGCCCGTCCTACTCCTCCGCCATCTTGGCTCCTCCCCTACATATATATATTTATTTAAATATGTTATATATGTTTAAAATATTTCCTGTACATATATTGCATGTATTAATATACGTAAGCAGAAGCAGAGTTACTCACTCTTTGGGTACATATCTCTAATCTAAAGAAGCCTGTGTTAGAACGCAGTAACCTATCACCAGTGAAGCTGTATTATAATACAGTGAGGGTGTGAGTGTCCCTAGATAACCTCTTACTCACTTTGAGTTTTGTACCACGTGTATTACCTATCTCTTAAATTGGTTAATCCATTGATACTTTTAAAACATGTGTAAATGTTATTATACACATACTTCTACTATGACATCAGCAAACATGTTCTAAAATGAGCACATCTTGCTGTGTCCTGCTACACAGCTATATCTTCCCTGATTATCCAGGTATAACACCCACTACTTTAAAAATCCAACTCCCTTTGACTTCAGATCACATGCTTCCCTTCTCTGTTGTGCAGATGTCAGATAAATGTGATTTCTGCTCTATTTCGTTGTTTGTTCCATTCTTCTTCCTTCTGTGTTCTTTTCTTTATTCATTCTCAGCTGTTATTAATTTATACACAACTAAAAAGACAGAGAAGCATATTAATTGAAAAATTGATTACATAACCTTGATGGCTTGCTTGCAGTGTCTAGGAACAGCATTTTCCCTGATTGATTTATCTGCCCTGACTTAATGAGGATTTTTCTACCAATCTGACAACATCTTATGTTCAGACTCTGGTGTCATGCTCTGCTGTTCTCATCATTCATGCAAAAATGTGTTGATGGACTGTGGACAGGTTGAATTTATAATCATTCAAAGGTGGGATAACAGAGCTATTGCTAACTCTGGTGATCCTAAGGTAGAAAATTTTAGAAAATTACATAGACAGCAAGAAGTGCAAGGGGTCTTGAAATAAGCTGAGCTGACACCTTCACTTAGCAGAGTAAAAAGAGGCCCAGAGGGTCCACTTATAGGTAGTGAAGGGACCAGGCCAGAAATCAGTCTCCTGCTTCCTTACTTTGTCTTCATGAGCCCACTCCTTTCTTCTCCCAATCACATTGCATCTTAATGAGTTATAGTGAGACCCAAGGAAAGAAATAAGACCTATACATTTTGAATATTAAATTATCTGTTGATCAGAGGACAACTGAAAACTTACATAAGAAAAAATATTATTAGACACTGGATGCAATTTAAATATTGAAAGTCAACAACTTTCTTCTGTAGTAGCAGTAGTAACACACACATATGTACATATATATAATAATTGTGTAAAATATAAAACAGCAGAAGCCATAAGATATGGTTTTATACACATCTTTATGTAGTCTATGTATAGAAATTCTTAAGGAGGCTTGTATATTTCTGTGGGACAGATTCCTAGAAATGATGTTTTAAGTGGTTTCTCATAAAATGATAGTGAAAAAAAAAGTTGAAGAATACAAAGGAGGAGATGATGGTGTTTAGAAGATCAATATACAATTGGAAGATAGAAGGCAAATAGGAGGGAGGTAAAAATCACTGCAGATGGTGATTGCAGCCATGAAATTAAAAGACACTTACTCCTTGGAAGGAAAGTTATGACCAACCTAGACAGCATATTAAAAAGAAGAGACGTTACTTTGCCAACAAAGGTCCGTCTAGTCAAGGCTATGGTTTTTCCAGTGGTCATGTATGGATGTGAGAGTTGGACGGTGAAGAAAGCTGAGCGCCGAAGAATTGATGCTTTTGAACTGTGGTGTTAGTGAAGGCTCTTGAGAGTCCCTTGGACTGCAAGGAGATCCAACCAGTCCATCCTAAAGGAGATCAGTCCTGGGTGTTCATTGGAAGGACTGATGCTGAAGCTGAAACTCCAATACTTTGGCCACCTCATGCGAAGAGTTCACTCATTGGAAAAGACCCTGGTGCTGGGCGGGATTGGGGGCAGGAGGAGAAGGGGACGACAGAGGATGAGACGGTTGGATGGCATCACCGACTCAATGGACATGAGTTTGAGTGACTCCTGGAGTTGGTGATGGACATGGAGGCCTGGCGTGCTGCCAGGGGTCGCAAAGAGTCAGACATGACTGAGCGACTGAACTGAACTGAACTGAACTGATTTTGCAGAAAAAAAGAGGGGGAAAACTAAGCGCCCAGAGCATAGGACCCCCTTGTGAGAAGGAAACCAAAAAGAAAACCAAGGGAAACAAATTATCAAAGAAATAATATAGGAAAAAATTTCACAATTGAAGGACATTAGTTACCAGATTGAAGGCCTCAGCAACAAGAAAGGAAAAATCTACAGTAAGTTCCAAAGCTAGGACATTTTGGAGCACCAAAAACAAAGAGAAATTTCTGTTTCCAGAAAGAAAACTATGGGTCAGAAATTGAAAGTCAGAATGGGATCAGGCTTCTTTAAGAAAATGTGGAAGTTTGGAGGGAGTGAAGCAAAGTCTCCATTAAGTGATTTAATGCAGAATTATATATCTGGACTATTAAGCAAGAGAGTAGAATTTTAAAATATGTTCAGATACCACCTATATATTTTTTAAATGCAGAACAAGCTCTGTATTTCTTTCTGTGTATATGTATAGATATGACTATGAAGAATAGACACAGAAGTTTGAGACATTTACACAGCAAACTTTTAAACTGTGGTTAACTTGAAGAAGGGGCTGAGATTGGAGAAGGTGGTCAGGGTGCTATATGCGCTCTATGTTATGTATTTGCATGTGTTTCTTAAAATAATCTATCTCTATTAATTATGTGGGTGATCAAAAATATTCTGAATTTTAATGTTCTGCATTAAATGCACAACATTAAATGTTCTGCATTACTGGTAAAAGTTAGTTCTAAATAGGAGACTGTTTGAAATTTTAAGCTTTTCTGTATGTGTTCATCTGGATCCACTTCTTTGTAGTGCCCTCTTTGTTTCATTTTCCAGCTTTAAAAAAGCCAGTTTAGGCTACAAGGAGCCATTATGGTTTCTGGCTATCACTGCATTTCTGATAATAAGCCCTTCAAACTTGATTGGATTTTAGTAGAATTACAGTGATTCTGAAGCAATCCTGAAGTCACCTGTTTTCCTCTGCCATATAAAAAACCTACATCTGCTGCTGATAGGATCTAAAATGTAAAAACATCACAAAGGAAGTTGGAGAGTCCTGAGTTTCCAATGAAAACAAAGACTTTGTATAACTTTTAAAATATGTTTAAATAAGTCAGTAAATGGAAAAGAAATCAAGGACTGCTCACAGAACATGCTCCTAGTGAAAGCAGGTACCCAGAGAGGTAGACAGAGCAGTAAAGTTGTTTTTCATCTTGAACTTATCTGCCAGTTACTGAGTTTAGATTTTTCATGATGCATGAGGAATGGGAAAACAGGAAATGAAGCCAAAGTGAGAAGTCTAATAGTAGACTCACCACATAAACCTGGGACTGCGAGAAGCCACATAATCTCAGAGAAGGCATGAATAAAGAACAAGGTCTATAATATTATTCAGGAATACAGCAGAATTTCAAAGAGAAAATAGAATAGAGAGATTAAGAGGCATGAAAGATAGAGTGAGAAGAAGGGGTGAGCAAAAATGAGGATAGTAAAATATTCAAAATATATTGTGGACAGAATTAATGAAAGACCCAAACTCATAGATTCAGAAATCCTAATCAAGAAGCATTTTAAACATTTCTATATCTAAATACATCACATTGATATTTCAGAAGGGAAAGGGAAAAGTTTAAAATCTTAAAGGAAATATCTTAAAAACAACTAAAGAGAAATGAAAATTAGATAATTGATTCCTTGGCAGTAACAATGGAAGAAAAAAAAAACAGTAGGATGATATCATCAATGTGCTGAAAGAAAATATTTGCTAATCTCGCAATTTATATCCAGGGAAAGTATCACTTAGAGTGAAAGCAATAAACATACCTTCAACCCAACTCAAGATGAGTGTAGATGTTTAGGTGAGAGTGTGGCAGGAAGGGCTGAGTGTTTGCCGCAAGAGGACCTTCACTAAAGGAAATCATAAATCTATATACTAGTTAGAGGAATAAATATGTCTGCTAAATTTTTCCATTTATAAACATAAACTATTTTCAGCTCAATTTTTTCGTTACATTATTGTTGTTGTTGTTATTTTTAGTTAGTTATTTTGTTCAATAAGAACATAACTGAAGAATGAGGGCTAAAAGAAAAAATATACCAGGAAAATGCTAATCTAAAGAAACCTGCTTGGGCTATGTTCGTATCAAATAAAATGAATTTTAAGGCAAAAAGAAAGAGGGCTGTTACATCATGGTAAAATTTTCAGTTCTCTAACAGACTATAACAATTTTAAACTTCTCTGCACATAATAATGCACTCTTGTAATGGATAAAGCAAAAATATTGACAATATCGAATCTATGTCTTTAGTAGAAAACATTCATATTTCTTTCAGCAATCAATATTTCAAGGAGACCCCTCCAAAAATATCATTAAAGTATACAAAATTCAGATAAAACAACACAATTAGAAACTTTAATAATGTTTTTATGTGCATATGCATATGTGCATGTACAAGACAAAACCCAAATCCAAGGAAAATTTCATAATTAAAACATTCCTCTTAGATAAAGATGCCCTTCTATCAAAGAAAAAGAAAAAAAAAGTGGTATAACAATTAGACATTATGTGAAGAAAAATATAATTTGCAATTGCTATGACTATGACTCTCTATTAAAAATAATTTCCAGGTAAATTATTTTAATAAATAAGAGTTGAGCAAATTTACTGAGTATAAAATTAATATGCAAAAATCAGTTGCACATCTGTAAGTAAGCAATAGGCAGCTAGCATAATTTTAAAATTTCTAATACTGTAGCAGATATACAGTACCCAATAATAACTTTAGCAACATGTATTAAAGATCATGGAAAATATATAACACTCTATTGAAAAACATCAAAGAAGACCTATTATAATATGCTAATGAATTAGAAGAGTCAATAGCATAAAAAATGTGTTCTTCCAAATTGACCTATAGATTAAATGCAATGTCAAAAAAGAAGTCCCCTCAAACAAACTGATTCCAAAATTTACATGGAGAAGCAAAAGCCCAGAACTTGCTGAGACTCTCCTAAAGAGAACAAGCTATGAGTATAAAGACTTATCATACATAGTCATCATGAAAATATAGTAATTAAGATACTGGTGGAATATTGGCAAGTTGAACATTGACACAAATAGGTGGTCTATGAACAAATGTACTGAGATGTGAAAATTTGACATGATTGGCACTCAAAATTTTATCTAAGAAACTAAGGCTTTTGAAAAATGCTATCAGGGCTATTGGTTATTGATATGCAAAAAAACAAAATTGGATCCTTACCTCACATCATACACAAAAATCAAGTCCAAATGCATTTAAGACTTAAATATGAAATATAAAACTATGAATCTTAGAAGATAATGGAGAGTACATTTTTGAACTGGGGAAAGGGAAGGCTTTCTCTAACAATATTAAGAAAAAAGAACAAGACATAAAAGGAAATATTGATAATTTGGTCTAAGTTAAAAGATATTTTGTTCATCAAAATACTCTGGAGGGCTTCCCTGGTGACTTGGTGGTGAAAAATCCACCTGCCATTATAGAAGACATGGGCTCTATCCCTGGCCTGTGAAGATCTCACACTCCACAGAGCAAAACCAAGCCTGTGCTTCAGAGCCTGGGAGCCTCAGATAGAGCCCAGCACCGCGGCTCCTGAAGCCCACGGAGCCCAGAGTCGACGTTCCACAAGAGAAGACTGCAGTGAGGAGCCCGTGCACCGCGCCTGGGGAGCAGCCCCCACTGGCTGCAGTGAGAGACAAGCCCACGCAGCAACCAAGACCCAACAGAGCCGAAAAGAAGTAAAATTATGTATGTGTATATGTATATATGGAAAACTCTTTAAAGAAAGTGGGAAAATGTAACAGCAACACATATAACACCAAAATTAATCTCCATAAGGTATATAAGATTTCTGTAGATCAAGAAAAAGTGTGTCAATTATGCTTCAAAAATAAATAAGTTATACAATTAAAATATAATTACTATTGAAAAAATTATGTCAATTATATAATACTTCAAAATTTAAAAATAAAAATATAAACTTAATTTCTGTTAAAAAATGAAAAAGACAAACAATTGGAAAATGTGCAAGAACTTCCATGCTTCCTATATTGAGAAGCACAAATGGCCAATAACATAAGTAGGCTGAACTTCACTGGTAACTGTGCTGTGCTGAGTCAGTCGTGTCCGACTCTTGTGACCCCATGGACTGTAGCCCACCGGGCTCTTTTGTCCATGTGGATTCTCCAGGCAAGAACACTGGAGTGGGTTGCCATGTCCTCCTCTAGAGGATCCTCCCAACCCAGGGATCAAACCCAGGTCTCCCACATTGCAGGTGGATTCTTTACCATCTGAGCCACCAGGGAAACCCTCCTTGGTACTTAAGGAAATGCAAATTTAAACCATAATGTTATATTACTGTATACTGTCAGACTGGCAAAAGTTTTATGTCTGGTGATGTCAGGTGATTTTCAAGAAAATGGTGCACCTAGCACAGTTCTAGATTGCTATCACTAGCAATGTAAATTGGTCCAAATACACTGGAGAACAACTTGACACAATCTAGGAAAGTTGAAGATAATACAGTCCCAGGACCAGAAATTCCTTGCCAAGGTAGAAACTCCCTAGAGAAGTTCCCACCCATATGCATCTGGAGAACTGGGCAAGAATTAATAGCAATATTCTTTATATCAAAAAACATTGGAAATAACTATACTTCAAGAATAGAATGAAGAAATTTTAATAGTACGTACACAAGAATATTACATGGAAACAAAATAAATATGAAGGGCTCCCCTGATGGCCCAGTTAGTTAAGAATCTGCCGGCAATGCAGCAGACCACCTGCAATGCAAGAGACACGGGTTCAATCCCTGGGTCAGGAAGTTCCCCTGGAAAAGGAAATGGCAGCTCATTCCAACATTCTTGCCTGGGAAATCCCATGGACAGAGGAGCCTGGTGGGGATACAGTCCATGGGGTAGCAACAGTTGGACACAACTAAGCAACTGAACCACCACCACCAAATAAATTTGACTTAGAGCCGCAGACAGCAACCCGGATAAAGATCAGCACCACAATATTTAGTGGAAAGCAAGTGGCCAGAGAGCGTGCTTCCACTTTTATGAGTTTAAAAACCTGCAGAGCAGATCAGTATGTTGCTTAGGAATGCAAACTTGGTAAAATACCTTTTAAGTGTGGGAATGATAAGCAAACAAACAACAAAACCCTAGACTGCTTTTCCTTCTGAGTTGTCAGAGAGGAGATGGGATCGTGGAGAGACACAGTAAGAACTTGAAGCCCAATGTTTGATAAACTGCTCAGTGGGTATTTATTAGTAATAAACTGTTCTTGATATCTTATGAGTATTTTACCCACTTTTATGTTTATTGAATATTTAAGAAACACCGGTTTTAAAGAAAAAGGAAGAAAGAGAGTAGTCAGTGATATTTTGGTGCACTAAACTCAATTTGACAGGTGGGATTCTTCATATGCCGCCATCTTTAGTATTTTTCCTAGGATTGAAATGATTTGCCATGATTATATGTAGAAAGTGGAAAATAAACTCACTCAGATCAAGTTGCTACCTTGCTAAACGCCCTGTGGACGCGTCCGAAAGCACTGACCGAGCCCGCCTCCCCAGCAGCCTCTCCGCGACCTTGTTCCCTCTCCAGCCCCCCTCGTGCCTTCTGCTCAGTCCAGCGTGCCAGCCCTCCTGGTGCCTTCTTCGGCAGCCGCTGCACCTCCAGACTTCCCTGTGGCTGCTTCCTTTTCTTCAGTCCTCAGGTCAAATATCAGCTCCACACAGAGGACTTCTCAGACTACGTAATAGACTCTTACTGCCTCTGCCTGTTTCCTTTTATTTGCGGCACCATTCCCTATCATGTTCATGTGGCTATGTGTTTGGTAGCGGTCTTACTTCTGCACAGGGGCCACATCTCTTTTAGTCTTGCCCTAAGTACTTGGCAGATTCCCTAGTACCTCAAAAGGTAAAGAGTCCGCCTGCAATGCAGGAGAGTTGGGTCAGGAAGATCCCCAGAGAAGGGCATGGCAACCCACTGCAGTATTCTTGCCTGGAGAATTCCATGGACAGAGGAGCCTGGCAGGCTATAGTCCCTGGGGTTGCAAAGAGTCGGACTCCACTGAGCAGCTTTCACTTTCACTAAGGTTGGCATATAGATTGTCAATTAATAATAATGGGGACTTCCCTGGTGATCCAGTGGCTAAGACTCCATGCTCCCAATGCAGGGGGCCTGGATTCCATCCCTGGTCAGGGAACTGGATCCTACATGCTCCCAAGTGTCACAACTAAGACACAGCACAGCCAGATAAATAAATAAATACTTCAAGATAATAATGGCATTAATTAATATTTTTGCTAAATATTTTGGGCAAAAAACTTAACACTTTATTTTTATTGGAGTATATTGATTTACAATATTGTGTTAGTTTCTGCTGTATAGCTAAGTTTTATATATATCCACCCTTTCTTAGATTCTTTCCCATATAGGTCATTATAGAATATTGAGTAGAGTTTCCTGTGCTATTCAGTAGGTTCTTACACATATCTGTTTTATATACAGCAATGTGTATATATAGAAACCTATCTCCCAATTTATCCCGACCCCTTCTTCCCTCTTTTGGTAACTGTAAGTTTTTTCTCTACATCTGTGACTCTGTTTCTGTCTTGTAAATAAGATCATTTGTACCATGTTTTTAGATTCTACATATAAGGAATAATATATGATATTCGTCTGTCTCTGGATAATTTTTTTTTAATTTTGGAAACACTAAATTTCAAAGAGCCATTTCCTTCCTTCATTCATTCAACAAATATTTATTGTCTTTCATGTGTTAGGCCTTATACTAGATGCCAGGATGTAGGTTGAACAGAAGGTGGTACTAGGAACCTCATGCTGGGGATGGGCAGGGCTCCAGCTGTTAGGTGCAAGGGCTTGTGGAGGTCATTGTAAAATCAAGAACAGAGTAATTTAGAGGCCAAGATACTGAAGAACTAAGGACAAGATTCTGGGTATTTCTGTTTAAGGGTATTTGGGGGTATTTCCATAGTGACACCTCAAGACATCATGAAGAGTAAAGGATGAGAATATCAGAGATAATGAAAGCTTTAGGATAGAAAGGCCATCATAGCACCAAATGCCAGAGCTTCCACCAGAAAGCAAAAACTAAGAGGCAACAAAACCTGAGTCACTGCATCAGTTTCTGAAATAATGGTCCTACATCTCTCTAAACGTTTCCTCATAAATGTCACTGAAGAACCCAGCTGAGAAAACCCTTCTGAATTCCAAGACTGATTAGTGAAATCATGCTTCTACTTTTGGTCTGTTGCAAGAAAGATGAGAAATGACCTGGGGAGAACAGAGAAGTTGCTGCAATATCCCTGATACAATGCTACATTAGCTTCCTAGTCAATACACTCTACCCAGTTTTATATCATGCTAAAATATTACTATTTGATTTGACATATTTGCGTCCAGTTTTGAACAAGGCCATTTTGAACCAGTTATGTCTTGATGTAGGGACACTCACCCCAACTGTATCTTTGTTTTTATGGGATGCTCTGATTCTATTCATATTCTTTTCATTCACACCCTTTCCAACAGTGAACATGCTCAAAGGCAGAGGGCTCTCTATATAAAGGGTGCGGTTACCCTCTGCAGTCTCCGTGAGATAGCTCAGAAACTCCTTGAGGAATCTGTGCTTTTCAGCCACCGTAGGACACTGCTGACCATGCCGTAAGGTTGTCAGAGTTGTCTGCCAGTGACCGTTTGCTTCTTAGGTGCTTAAATGTGCACTCTTGGTTCTCATTGACTTTTGTTACCACCACACTAGATTGGCAATGACACTGACCAACACATCCCATCACCCATCCTTGGGGAATTCGTTTTGCATCTTATCTCCTTGCTTATTGACACCGATGCATTCAGCATTCAGACTGTTCATGCTGAGTATAAGATAACCAACAAACCAATCTGCATTTTTAACTCAAAAGCTCAATTCTTTTATTTAATACTAAATCACAGATTGTTCAACTTCTAAGTGGGTCACACATTGTGTTAAATGATCCAGCTCTGTTCTCTGCCATCTGGCTACATGAATGAATGTCAGATGGATGCAAATATATCTCTGAGAGGGAGCCTTGGGAAAGTGTGCTGATACACCAGGCATAGATCCTAGGACATTTACCCACTCCCAGAAGAATGAATTGAAGGTAAATCCAAAGATCACAGCACAGGTTTAAATACGGGCTGTATGATTTCATTATTATTTTCATTGGATGCTATGAGTCTGAGTAAGTCCTATCTCTGCTTCATTTACCTTAATTTTGTTGCATGCCCAGAAATTCAGGGGCATTCAAGGACAGCAGGGAGCAGATGAGAAAGAGTGTGTGATAAAAACTACAAGTAGCCTCAGGACAAAAATAATAATAATAATAATAATACTAAGACAGAGAGGCTTGTGTATCCAACTGGCTACTGGATTTTCCTTTGACCATCAAGACTGGTTCCCAATTTGAACTTCAGAGCTTTACTGGTACAGTAAAGAGATTAATAAATACAATTATAAATGTTATTTTATAAAAAGGTTCCAATAAGATGGAATACAGATTAAAATACTGTGTTCAGAATAGAAAGATAAAAATCAATAGAAAATAAATGAGGGGAATAAGATCAAGGGAAAATAAGAAAAGTAATTTAGAGGCAAGAAAGATTGAGCTAGTAAACCGTACACAAGAGCACACACCATAATAACCTGTATATTAATTGGTGTTGGGCCACAGAGTCCACGGATCAATACTAGCTATAGAGGAGAAAAGCCCTTGAAGTACTTTGGGCTTGCAAAGAAGGTTGATATTATACATTTTCCCATATCCAGAGCCCTCCGTGTACTCAATCACACCACCTCCAGGTCTTCATTGCTGTATTCACTCATCCACTCAAACATTTCATAAATGTATTGATGTGCCAGCACCATGTCAGGTTCTTGGGAAACCATGGTTTGTAAAAGTAGACATGATCCCTGCTCTAGTGGAGCTTCAGAGAAGTGACAGAGATAGACAAAAAGCAGATAATCACAAAAATGTATGAGACAAAATAATCACATAAATGAATGAGACACCTCTGTAGGAAAGAAACATGGTTCTAAGAAGAAAAAAACAGAATGATCTAATAGAAAGATAAAGCTAGGGAGAATTTCTTGGAAGAAGTAATGTTTGAACTGAGAGCTGAAGCTCAGTAGGACATAGCTGAGTAAATGGTGTAGGGTCCATGGAGCGAGGGTGAGTGTACGGATGGAGGGATGCCCTTGCTGCTGTTGTTGTTTAGTCGCTCAGTTGTGTCTGACTCTGCGACCCCATGGGCTGCAGCACGCCAGGCTTCCCTGTCCATCAACAACTCCCGGAGCTTGCTCAGACTCATGTCCATTGAGTCAGTGATGCCATCCAACCATCTCATCCTCTGTCGTCCCCTTCTCCTCCTGCCTTCAACCTTTCCCAGCATCAGGGTCTTTTCCAGTGAGTCAGCTCTTTGCATCAGGTGGCCAAAGTATTGGAGCTTCAGCTTCAGCATTAGTCCTTCCAGTGAATATTCAGGATTAATTTCCTTTAGGATTGACTGGTTTGATCTCTTTGCAGTCCAAGGGACTCTCAAGAGTCTTCTCCAAAACTACAGTTCAAAAGTGTTAATTCTTTAACACTCAGCTTTCTTTATAGTCCAACTCTCACATCCATACATGACTGCTGGAAAAACCATAGCTTTGACTAGACAGACCTTTGTTGGCAAAGTAATGTGTCTGCTTTTTCATATGCTATCTAGGTTGGTCATAGCTTTTCTTCCAAGGAGCAAGCATTTTTTAATTTCATGGCTATAGTCACCATCTAATTTAATTTAGATTTCATAGCTGCAGTGATTTTGGAGCCCAAGAAAATAAAGGGAAGCCCTTCTAAAAATAGGAAATAGTACATGCAAAGACCTTGTAGCTATAGGGACCATAGTGTGTTCAAGAAACTGAACCAGTAGGGCGCAGAGAACAAGGAAGGAAGTGTGTGATGGGAAAAGAAATGTTGACAGAAGTGAAACCCATACAACTTTGGTTGCTGCCTCAGCAAGGTTGGTTTTTATTCTAATAAGCCTTAACCCTGGATAGAGGTAGTGATATGCTCAGATTTAGGTTTTGAAAAGGTTTCTATTGATTGAAGTGGAGAACAAATAGAAGGGTGAAAAGATCAAGCAGGATGGAAGAGATTAGTTAGGACTGTTAATGCAGCAAGAGACATTCACAGTATGGACTTGGACATGGAGACAAGTGGAAGAATGTGAGCGATAGAACTTAGTGCTGGGTTGATGATACAGTGTAGCGCAAGGAAGAAGTCAAGGAGTGATGTGGGTTAATAGTGTGTGCAACGGGGAGAGTATTGTCATCTAACACTGGCCTAGAGAATGGCAGGAGACAGCAAAGCTGGAGACGAGGAGAGGGCAATACTGGACATGGTGTGATTGAAATCTAAGTAGAGAAGTTAAGGGAACAACAAGATATATCCATTTGGAATTGAGAGAAGTCTTCTGGAGGAAAAAAAAGATTTGAAAATCATATATAAGATGGAAGAATGCATGAGCATGAAATGAAGTTCCCAAGAGAAAGACTATCAAAAGAGACAAGAGACCGTAGATGGAGCCTTGAAGAGATTTTAAGATGCTCCTTGGGTTGGGATTATTCTGAAAACAACACAAAATTGCAGGGGCAAGTCTTTTTCTCTTTTTTTCCAAAACAAACTTACACTTCTTTCCTATTATTTTGTTTTGTTTTGTTTTGTTTTACCTATCATCCATCTCTCACTCTAGAATTTCCTTAGTTAACCATGAATTGCCTCTTCCAGGGATGATAGGAGAAGTTTCACCATAAATGGGTTTAATCAAAATAAAGGATATTTTATAATTGGGTTAGAGTTTCATGAATATGACTTAACATGCTTGCTAAATGATGCTTGTTATCAAACCCATTTAAATGTTAGTGACTTTATGCTTTTGTCTTTTAAGAGTCAATTACTCTCTCCTTGATCTATCTGTGAGATCACTGTGAGGTGCTGCCTAGAGATGCTCTGAGATTTTATTTGAGATGACCTGGAGTTTTCACTGTCATTTACTTAGAAATGATCCCTTTGCATATTTTAGAAGAGAACACCCATTCAGTCAGTTTTGCAAGTTCATTATTGCAAAGTATACCTAAAGAAAGTATAGAACTTTGTAACAGATAATTGAAGAAACCAACAGAAAAGTTTAAGTTCATGCTATATAATGGTTTTCTTGTCCAATATTGTGTTTCCATAGTAGGCAGTGCATGAGATGGTAAGATCCCTATTGATAAGTATGGTTTTCTTTCCATGATTATTTATTCACTGAACTTGGTAGTAATGTCATGCCAAGAAAGAACTACATTGTGTTCATATGTACATGTGTGCACTATGGATATTCACATGTTCTCTGTGTGTTTGCCCATGTTTACTATGTAATAAAAAACAAAACACCAACCTGTGATGTCCCCAGAAGGAGCACTAACTATATAACTTAAGCAGCAAGTAGGATTCCTTTTCTTTTGCTGTTCATTTTAATATAGGTAAGAGGAAATAATGTATTTTCAAGATAGTAAGAAAGAATATAATGGAACTGCATGTCCAACATAGAAGCCACTAATCCACAAATAGGGACTTAGTTTTAAATTAATTAAAATTTAAAATTAAGTTATTCCATCATACTGGCCACAATTCAGTAGTGTCTACAGTATTGGACAGTGCCAATATCCAACTTTTCCACCATCGCAGAAAGTTCTGTGAAACAGCTCTGAACTGAAGGAAGAATCAGATCCAGGCTGCTGTCAGTTTTTGCAGAGCCCACAAACTAAGAATGATTTTACATTTTGAAGTGATTGAAAAACAATCAAAGGTATAAGCTTTTATTTTTTTAAATATGTATTTATTTACTGTGGTTGAACTTAGTTAGTTGCAACAGGGATCTTTGATCTTCATTGTGTGGCATGCAGGCAGGTTCTTTAGTTGTGGCATGGGAATGCTTAGTTGTGGCGTGTGGAATCTAGTTCCCTGACCAGGGATCAAGCCCAGGACCCCTGCACTGGGAGCAGAGAGTCTTAACCACTAGACCGAAGGGAAAGTCATTTGAAATTCAAAGTTGAGTGTCATTAAATAAAGTTTGTTGAACACAGCTGAACCCCATCCTTTTCATTCTGTTTATGACTTTTCCCCTGGCAGCAGCCCCATTGAGTAGCCATGATAGAGACCTTAAAGCCTGCAACATCTGAAATATTTGCTCTGGCTCTTCAGAAAAGTTTGCCCACCTTTGAGTTAAAGGAGGGAAAGTAATAGTGTTGTTACCAAGTCCAAACTCCCTCTGCTCACCACATGACAGGCCAGTTCACTTGGAGACCAGGTATTGAGGCAAGGAATAATGACTTTATTTGGAAAGCAGGCTGACTGAAAAGATGGTAGACTAATCATCTCAAAATCACCATTTTATTGGGGTCTGGATGCCAGGTTCTTTTATAGAATTGAGCAGGGGAGGAAGTGGGATAGTAAAGTAGAAAGGTCACAAGTTTGCAAACATCTCCTGGAATGGCCAGCCTCAGGGAAAAGACACGTTAATTTCTTACTTCCTGTATCCATTCACAGGAGTACAGGGTCAAGATGTTCCCCTGAAAAAAGGCATTTTGGTTTAACATTAAGGCAGAAGTACAGGGTTCCCTGAGACAGGCCATTATGTATAGACAGTGTCCTTGCAGTGAATAGAAGCAATGAGTAGAAAAGGTTACAGTAAAAGAAACAGATTCAACATGTAGTCAGATTTTGTTCTTCCCCGTAACAGTGTCACAACCCACTTTACTAGAGACTGACCTGTATTGTTTGAAAAAGGACATCAGAGGAAGAGAACACGTGTGCAGATCCCATGTCTTAATTTGATTGCTGTAGGACACCACCCTGCCTTTCAGGATTTGACTGGAGTGTTAAGCCTCCAGAACTACTGGGAGGTCACCTTTAACATGAATCCAAAGGGCTTCATCAAACCCTCAGCTTTCTCAGTGTCTTTCTGTAATTAAAAAAAAAAAATACTGTCTCAAGCTCACTTCTCTCTATGGTCCACTATCCTCCTTATTGTCAAAAGGCAAATTATATTCTCTCAAAGTCTTGACAATATGAAACAAGGAAATTCACTTACCCTCTTGACAGCAATGCCAATTATCTTTTTAACCTTCTCTTAGGCTAATGGCTGAGACAATGAAAAATTAGTTTGCAGTGGGATCTGAGCCAGCTCGGCATTCTTCAGTTCTTATTCTAGCCTGTCTTCCCACCCTTTGAGAATATGTTCACTAAGATGAATTTGTAGTCTCTTATTAGGCCAGGCTTAAATCTATGCAAGAGCTTCATGAAGTCATTCTCTCTTAGAAATGCCACAAGGCTATCGAGAATTTCTGCAGGAGCAGGATTGTATCTTCTATACCTATGAGCTGACTGGTCTGTTACAAAGCACCCTAGGGAGCCCACCCTATGCATTTGATGTGTTGCTGGACAAGATTGTATCTGAGGGGTGGGGGAAATCCTCAGCAAATGTATTCTTGTTTAAGCCTCTAATTCTTCAGCATTAACTTTAAGCCTAACTGACTTCAAAGGAATAAATCATTAAGAAAAGTCCATGACCCCAAAGATTGCTGTCTAGGTTTTCCTGGGCATGACTCAAGTTCAGGCATGCATACAAGTCTCCCCTTAGAAATGTGTGCCCACTGACCTCTCATGTGGGTACCTGTCATTGGATGCTGGAGGGAATTCAGATTAAGAACGTGAACACTTATACTTCAGTCTCTAAGGTTTCAGAGCCTGATTCCTGTATACCTACCTTAGTTTGCACTTTCTTTATATCCTCCAGCCAATAGATATATCCAGTGTCCCTGATTCATTAGAATGTTAAGAGGAGCACTCCTGGAAGGAATCATTGATCCAACATTTCCATAGTAAAAGGGAAGTTATAAATATCATCCATTTTGACATTTAAATTTCCCACTGACACGTATTTGATTTATTTAATTTGATTTAATATTAAAGAATGGGGAGAGTAGAACAAACTACAAATGTATCAGCTATTTGGCTTTATTTTAGCCATTTGGTTCTTAAGTAAAAAAAAACAAAACAAAACAAAAACCTCAGAGTAAAACTTTTTATTACTGAAAGTGTTTTGAAATTATTATTGAGATCCCTGGAGAACAGAGTATGGACATAACAGGGCCTAACAGAAGCAGAAGATATTAAGAAGATGTGGCAAGCATACACAGAAGAACTATATACAAAAGATCTTCATGACCCAGATAACCATGATGGTGTGATCACGCACGTGGAGCCAGACATCTTGGAGTGCAGAGTCAAATGGGCCTTAGGAAGCATCATTATGAACAAAGCTAGTGAAGGTGATGGAATTCCAAATGAGCTATTTCAAATCCTAAAGGCTGATGCTGTGAAAGTGCTGCACTCAATATACCAGCAAATATGGAAAACTCAGCAGTGGCCACAGGACTGGAAAAGGTCAGTTTTCATTCCAGTACCAAAGAAAGGCAATGCCAAAGAATGCTCAAACTACCACACAATTGCACTCATCTCACACACTAGCAAAATAATGCTCAAAATTCTCCAAGCCAGGCTTCAACAGGACATGAACCATGAACCAGATGTTCAAGGTGGATTTAGGAAAGGCAGAGGAACCAGAGACCAAATTGCCAACATCTTCTGGATCATCGAAAAAGCAAGAGAGTTCCAGAAAAACATCTACTTCTGCTTTATTGACTATGCCAAAACCTTTGACTGTATAGATCACAACAAACTGGAAAATTTTGAAAGAGATGGGAATACCAGACCACCTGACCTGCCTCCTGAGAAATCTGTATGCAGGTCAAGAAGCAACAGTTAGAACTGGACATGGAACAATGGACTGGTTCCAAATGGGCAAAGGAGTATGTCAAGGCTGTATGTTGTCACCCTGCTTTTTTAACTTATATGCAGAGTACTTCATGCAAAATGCTGGGCTGGATGAAGCACAAGCTGGAATCAAAATTGCTGGGAGAAATATCAATAACCTCAGATATGCAGATGACATCACCTTTACGGCAGAAAGTGAAGAACTAAAGAGACTCTTGATGAAAGTGAAAGAGGAGAGTGAAAAACTTAGCTTAAAACTCAACATTTAAAAAATGAAGATCATGGCATCTGGTCCCATCACGTTATGGCAGATAGGTGGGGAAATGATGAAACAGTGAGAGACTTTATTTTGGGGGCGGTGCTCCAAAATCACTGCAGATGGTGACTGCAGCCATGAAATTAAAAGATGCTTGCTCCTTGGAAGAAAAGTTATGACCAACCTGGACAGCATATTAAAAAGCAGAGACATTACTTTGCCAACAAAGGTCTGTCCGGTCAAGGCTATGGTTTTTCCAGTGGTCATGTATACATGTGAGAGTTGGACTATAAAGGAAGCTGAATGCTGAAGAATTGATGCTTTTGAACTGTGGTGTTGGAGAAGACTCTTGAGCATCCCTTGGACTGCAAGGAGATCCAACCAATCCATCCTAAAGGAAATCTGTCCTGAATATTCATTGGAAGGACTGATATTGAAGCTGAAACTCTGATACTTTGACCACCTGATGCAAAGAACTGACTCATTTGAAAAGACCCTGATGCTGGGAAAGATTGAAGGTGGGAAGAGAAGGGGACAACAGAGGATAAGATGGTTGAATTGCATTACCGACTTGATGTGTCCATCAAACTCAGTGATGAGTTTGAGCAAGCCCTGGGAGATGGTGATGGACAGGGAATCCTGGCGTGCTGCAGTCCATGGGGTTGCAAAGAGTCAGACATAACTGAGTAACTGAACTGAACTGGAGCACAGAGTGGCAGTTTTGGAAGCACTCCATCTTTTTTCACCACATACAGTAACTGAGACCAGATAGATGGGTGGCTTTGTCAGAAAATACCATGAAGCCAAACTGTCTTTCGTAATTATTTCAAATTGTCTGTGTTTGTAACCCTAAGTCTCTTTTTAAATGCTTATTGGACCAGTGGTCTTTATACTGCTGTACCAAGAAATAGCCTGTTGATATTAGCAATAAAACAGTCTTAGCTTCACCACGTGTCATTTCTAAAGGATGTGAATGCTGAGGCACTAGCAGGTGTGAGTAAGAGTGAGGACTCTAGAAGTTGTGAGAAGAGCTTCCAGGTAGAGGGAGGGCAGGTATGGCTGCCCAGAGGCGAGGGGACCGCTGGTGGAAATGAAGGAAGTCCATTAGGATAGCGACGAGGCTGAGGAGGAACATGGACCCAGAACAGGCAGATCATTTTAAGAAGCCATAAGGGCTTTGGAGTTTTACTCAGAGGACAATAGCAACCATTGACGATACATGGTTCAATTTCCATTTTAGTAGAAAAGAGAACCAGGAGACTAATTAGAAGCCTATTCGTGTCTATGCCCTTGAAAGCAGAAGTAAGGGTCACCCAATATATCTTTTGTAGAATAAGACTATTCCACAATCAATGATGAAGAAAGATAAAGAACACAGTAGGGTACTGCTAACTCATTACTTCTATGTTCCTTTATGTAACAGAACAACCACCCTCTCTAAATGAAACAAAACTGTATAATTGCTTTTTAAAAATATTTGAGTCTTAAGATTACCTCTTAAATGTGAATCTCCATGTGTTATTGCAATCAAATGTATCCAAAGGCTTGCATCAGCATATCTAGGCAGAAGGTATATTCTAGCCCAGATTTCACAGGGATGACCCTGAGAGCAGCAACGCTGTTCTCCTTGGTGGGGCCCCACCATGCAGAGTGTATGACATCTGCTCACATCCAGGGCAGCCTGCTTAGGGACAGGGCGGCCCAGCTTTGTCACTGGCTCACACACCTGTCTGCCACGTGATAAGCCATCCCATCAGGTTTCATCTGGATGTCGACCACAGGCTAACCAGTGGCCTTTCCTCTTCTCAAGACTTAGACTCTCCCTGCTGTTTATCCAAATCACTGCACGATTTGACCTTGGCTTCCAGTGCCTTCGGGGTATCAGCGTGAAGGTCAGGTCATTATAAAAGAGTGAGGTCCATCACTAATGACCTCAGGACATACTTAGATATTGGGATGTTGAATAAATCTCACCAGTTCCTTTTATTATAATGTGCCTCTTTTTCTTAAAAGCTAAGGCCTGAAATAAAATAGTTTAAATGGGAATTTATTTTTTGATAAATGAATTTTGTGAAGTAAATTTCACAAATACTTCCCCATTCTTCCAGTTAAAATGTAATTTTCATGGGATTTTGAAAGTTAAGTTCAGACTAATGAATTCACTTGGTGGCTATTACTTGCCATTTGTATATGACCTTGTAATAGACGTTATTGACCTAGGGATGATGAGGACTAAGACGTAGGTGGTTCCATTTCTAACAGCAAAATAAAAACTATTATTGGCTGCAATAAAATTTAGTGGTCTTAAAATTTAAACAGAACAGTTGTTTATACTTAATCAGAGAAATGGAGAGTTATATATGATACTTAAATAAATTGTGGAACACTGGGTCCTAAAAAGTGTCCATTATAATACTTTAAACAAATGAAATTTTATTTAAAAGTTTCAGGTCTCCTGAGTGTCAGGGGAAGGTGAAAATGCAGTCAGGAGATATAAAGGCTAGCACCAGGAAATCCAGCCAGAAATTCTGAACTTGGATTTCTTTGCATGTCCTTGTACGGTATCATGGCTTGAAAGATGATCTTGATGACTACTGACATTTTATAAACTTGAGTGGAAAGTGCAATGTATTCCTTTTCCATGGACTGAAGCACATGATAGCTCTTGAGCCAGATTATAAGTCTCCCTATCATAAGATTATGGGAAATGAGTGGAAAGAATCCAGACTGAAAGCCTGACCCACACTTGACTCCTTGTTTTAAGGAAAACATTTGATATTGCTTTCAACACATGGCTTCCTGAGCAAAGATCTTCAGTAAGTAGTTGTTTAAAATTTAACCACATGAATTAATCTGAGTCCTTAGGGAAATCCAAGCAGATGTGGACAAAGACTCCATCCCTCATATTGGCAGCTGGAAACAATAAAGAATTGTTGTATAATCATAGCAAACTCCCAATTCTTTTCAAAACTATGGTGTATGGTGGACTGAAGGGTGGTCTTCTCAAAGATATGTCCATGTTCTAATTCCCTGAATCTATGAAGAATATTACCTTATTTGGGAAAAGGACCCTTGGAAAATGTAATTAAGTGGAGAATTTTGTGATGAAGAGGCCATCCTCGATTTCCCAAGTGGGACCTAAATCCAATAGTACATGTCCTTATAAGAGTGAGGCAAGGATAGGTTTGACACATAGAAAAGAGGAGGAGGCAATGTGACCACAGAGGCTGAGACTAGAGTGGTGAATGCCCAAGTCAAAGAAAGCTGGCAGCCACAAGAAATTGGAAGAGTCAAGGAACCAGTTCTCCACAAGAGCCTTTGGAAGGGGTGCGGTCTTCCCAACAACACCTTGATTTCAGACTTCTAGCCTCCAGAACTGTAAGAGAATAATCTGCTTAATGTATGGTAATTTGTTACAGTCCCCACAAGAAACTAATATGCTATCAGGGGATGCTACCCTCCACCCTTTAGGAGGTAGCCTCTCCTAATGCCTGCTTTTCTGGATGAGATATCTTGAAGGTCTTTCTCCCTTCCTGCACTTGCACATCCTTATCTGGAACATTCTCTGTGGCAGTAGTCTAAATCATTACAACCTCATTTCTTATAAATTGTATGTGTGAAATCTCTAGAACTCAAAAAAAAACAGTATTTGGCAAAAAGCAACTCTTGCACTTTTTTCTCAAGTTCATTCATTCAACAGATATTTGTTGAGCATCTACTGTGTGCCAGGCATAGTTCTAAGTGGTGGGGATACAGCCGGGAAGAAAATGGACAAAAATGTCTGTTTCCATGAAGTGTTCATAAGCAAGTAATAAGTAAAATAATGAAGCGAAATATATAACATGATGGGTGAAACAAAAACTACAGAGAAAATTAAAGGGAGAGATGGGATGAGGAGTGGAAGTTCTCCATTCTTACTAGGATGGTTTATTGTTGTTGTTATTCTCTAAGTCGTGCCCAGCTCTGCAACCCAAGGGACTGTAGTCTTCCAGGCTCCTCTGTCCATGGGGTTTTTCAGGCAAGAATTCTGGAGTGTGCTGCCATTTCCTTCTCCAGGAGATCTTCCTGAAACAAGGATTGGACCTGGGTCTCCTACAGTGGCAGGCAGATTCTTTACTGCTGATCCACCTGGGAAGCCTGACTACTAGGATGGTTGGGGAAGGCATAACCATGAGGGTGACCTGGTGGAGGTGGCTCTCCAGAGAAACTGAACCAATAGGAGATATAAAAGGATTTATTATAAGGAATTGGTTCACATGCTTATGGAAGCTGGCAAGTCCAAAATCTGCGGAATAGGTGTCCTAGTTCAAATTCAAAAGCCAGAAGTTGCTGTAGAACCTGGAAGATGCTTCAGTTTAAAGACCATTAGACAGGAGAATTCTGTATTACTTGGAGGAGGGTCAGCCTTCAGTGGATGATCCAGCGGGGTCTGGATTTACCATTATGTGTCATGTCCCAGTAAACCCGGGAAATAGATATTATCATAACCACAACCACACACACACACACACACACACACACACACACACACATACACACACACACACACACACACCATGAAGAAACAAAGAGCTCAAACCAGCTAAGCACACACACACACACACACACACACCCCCCATGAAGAAACAAAGAGCTCAAACCAGCTAAGTGACTGATCTTACAACACACAGGTAGTAGGACAAGACATCAAACATAATTATAGCAGGCTCCAAAGCCTACTTTCTTTTCATTATTAGTTTTCTTTTTTTAGTTTTTTTTTTTCATTTTAGTTTTTTTTTTCTAAAAGAAACTGCTAGAGCTGTGAACTCCAAAACATTCAAGGCTGATGTGTGTGTTGTTTTTCTTACATACTTTGCCAACTGTTTTGTTCTCATTTCACTGCTGAGAATTCTTCAGCATTTGTGGTGCTGTCATAGGGCCCAAAAGTATCTCGCAGACTATTCTGAAGCGGCATTAATAGGCCTTCCCCTGTCTGAGCCCATGCACAGCCCTGCACCGCAATCAGCCAATTCAAAACTAGTGTGAGCATCTAAAGACGAAAGAGCTGGTCCCTGCTTTCCATTGGCTGGTAATCTCATTATGGTGAAGTGATGAGAAGAGATAAGGGCCAGGCTGTGTGACTCTGACCTCAGGTAGACAAAAATTTAGCACCAGCAAAAGAAAGAGTGATTAGTCTGTGGAAGCTGCCCAGGAGAAAAGGCATTGGAAGCTGAGTGGAGAAGGATATTGCAAACATCTAGAAAGGTGGGAAGTCTTCAAAGGCACTGGGAAGTTGAGTGAATTATCTCAAAGAATGGACTCTGTCTTTTAAACTTCCAGGCTTTCAAAAGTTCCCAATAACTTTGGTCAGTATGCTTTTTTTTTTTTTTTGGAGGCAATAAATTCACAAATGCTGTAAGAGCAAATTGAACACGAAACCCTCAGTTGATTTCATTTTCTTTAGTTTAGTAGAGACTTCTTCAGAATGAATCTCATCAAGAATAATGTGACCGGAGACACTCATTGTACTGAATGACTTCCCCTTCTTTTAAAAATTGAAATCAGTTTTTATTTTATATGCAGGCATAGCATCCACAATTATAAGGGGGAAAAAAAGAAACCAACTAATAAAAACCTTTCTATTAGCATTTCTAGGATTGCAATCTATATGCAGAAGTAGCCTGTTGTTAACTCATGAGGCAGTTTCTTTAAAATAAGTGAGTAATGGCAATTAAGTCACTATATGGAGTGATTTCTCAAACAATACACTCTGTCATGTTACCTTAATTACTGTAAGCTGTGGCTGTATTTTAAAGAAAAGAACCTCTTCTTGTGATTGTTATATAGACAAGTTATTTCTCCTCTTGTGGGAATCATGAGGCTAATGTTCTCGCCTCTCTCCTTCTAAAACCAATCTTGATTTTTTAAAAATCAGAGCAATCATAGTAACTGGGATCCGCAGTTCTGTTGATTCTGTGTTCAGGTGGATCCTGAGTATTTTTTGCCTTCATAATTCTGTTCTTCCATAAGACAAGTCCTTTTGCTGGCAAGGGCTTTTCAGCAAGCACCTGGGTAAACATGTGCAGGCAACTCCTGATTTGTGATTTCCATTTTTAACATCTGTGGCAGTATATATTAAGACCAGGATTCCATGGTAAATGTCACTAAAGGAAATAAATCTGAACTATGCAGGTCATGATATCTGTTGGTTGTATATATATATGTGGGAGGCTCTCAGATTCTGCAGTTTCAAATTCAGGTTCTCCACTGACTGAGCTCATGCCCTTGAATGTGTGATTCATGCTTGTTGTAACATCTTGGAGTCATTTTATAGGGATGTTGAACTTGTCTTGGAGCAGCTTTGACTGGATTCTTTTGCTTGGTGCCAAGAGCTAGTTATTTGATGTGGTCTCTGTTTCAGAGTAACAAGGGGGTAAATGTAAATAAGACATTCGCATCGTCCAGCCTTTCTCGTAGCTGGAATGAAAACCCTTTGTCAGTAGTTTTAAGCACCTTGGCTTGTGTGGCCACTGTTGCCAATTGTAATAAAATCAGGATAAAAGAAGGAAATGATGACATCAGTATAAAGTAGAATGAAATTTGACCACTGGAAATGCCATACTTTACAACATCCTCAAAGCCTGAATAAAATGACCAGGGCCAGCTTCCTCATGGCTGAGTAGTATTCCATCGTGTATGTGTGTATACATGTATATGTGTATATATATATATACACACATGCATATATACATACATATACACACACATATACATATAAAAAAAGAAGAAACTTAATACTCTAAGTGTCCATCTCAAGAAAGTAAAAAGGAAAGAGTACCTTAAATCCAGCAAAAGTAAAAGGAAGGAAATACACAAAATGAAACTAGGGATCAGCAAAATAGAAAATAAGCAATATTCAAGAAAGTCCACAAGGCTAAAGGGTTGGTTCATTATTCTAACATGCTTAATAAAATTGGTAAACACACCACTCCAAGACTGATATCTCTAATGAACTTAATTGCATTTGTTGCCCAGATACCAAGAAGTTTGCCTTGAAATTGTAGTTTGCTAACCTCCCATCCAAGTCAGTTCTCTGTCCATCACGCCAGGCTTTTGAAAGCCTGTTTCTCATCAGTTAAGTCGAACCGTAACGATAGGAGCATGATCCAGATAGCAAAGGTGCTGACAGCAGGAAGAATGCTTGGGAAATAAAGTGAACATGAACTGTGAACATGCTGCGGGCAGGGAGCGTGAAGTTTAAAACAAAGCTTTCTGGGGGCCTCAGTGGACAGTGCAGGGAAGGAAGAACAACTAAATGTGAATGTTTTAAAGATGAAAAAGAGCTTCTCTTACATTTCACCTTTCAGAAAAGTAGGAGAGCAGCATGAGCAACAGACCATGAATATTGGTGTTAACGGTGGAGGCAGAGCGGAGCCGTAGGTCCCGTCTGATGCCGTCTCCTCCCGGGGCAGGCACTGATAGTTGGAGGTAGCCAATTCTACAACCAGGAAGCTCGGGCAAACTGGTGGCACATAAAGGAAGCACTCCTACAGTTTGGTCTTTGCTGTCACCATACTGTCTAACCTGCTAATCACTGTTTCTCAAACTTTAATATGCATGCAGATCACCTGGGCAATCCTATTAAAATGCAGGCTCTAAGTTAGTAGGTCTGTGTAGCTGCTGCCAAGTCGCTTCAGTCATGTCTGACTCTCTGCGACCCCACAGACGGCAGCCCACCAGGCTCCTCTGTCCACGGGATCCTCTAGGCAGGAATGCTGGAGTGGGTTGCAGTTTCCTTCTCCAAGGTCTGTGTAGACTTTGTAACAAGTCTACCTTTATAGTCTGACTTTATAACAAGCTCCCAGGTGAAACCGATGCTACTGTTGGGACCACACAGTGAGCAGGAAGACTCTAACTCAGACGTCCCAACACCAGATCATGACAGTAGCTGTTTCACTACTGCTGTGTAGAGTTAGCTACTAACATATACAAAGTGTGAAATCGCATGTAAGCACCGGGAGCTTCCCTTGAAAATTGGGACTAGCTGGCCAGAGCAAGCCTTCTTCCTGCCTGGCCTCAGTCAGCGGGAGCCAGGTGGAGGCTGCCACTTTAGGGATGCCGTGATTTACCCTCTAAAATAATCCCCAGCTCTGTCACACTGAGCCCCTGCCCACGATCCATCTAATCTTACTAACCTCAAGGGCTCTCACCCTTGGCTAAATACTGCAGTCACAGCTTTGAGAAGGGCTGGTGCCTGGGCCCCACCCACTAAGAGCCTCATGTCATTGGTGTGGTATAAGGCCTGGTCATTTTGAAAGCTTCCAGGCGATTCTAATGTGCAGCCAAGGTTAAGTACTTCTGTTTAAATACATTTAGCAACCACTCCAGCACGGTTCTCAGCCAACATCCTTAGATTGTGATTCAGAAGGTCAAGACCACCCATTTCATAATATTTTCAGGACCCAAGACAAAAGCAGACTCTGAACCTACGGCCTTCCCCCTTCCCTTCCATAGCCTCACCACCCACTCAACTCATTTTCTTGTATCCAAGAGGATCTTCCATCCACAGAAGGGGGCACCGCAGTACATGTGTCCAAGATCCGTCCTTACTCCCATCAAGCATCCTCCCTTGGTGATGCCCTAGACTTAGGTATATGCAAAATAGCAGCAAGGTCTGCCCTCAGGAGGACTGACTAAGGGAAGAAGACTGTGTGGGCCTGGAAAGGGGGCCCAGGGCCACTTGGGAAGGAAAGCCTGGGATCCCAGTGATGTGTTTCATGACACCAACCAATTTTCTGAGAGCAGCTGGGGTCCTCCCATTCAGTTCTGACACTAGCTTCTCCAAGTTAGCACAGACTCCACAGCTTAAGGTTTCAGTCCACAAGTATGCTCCAACTTGAAATGCTCATCACAAGTCTTGAGCTCCCCATACTTCTGACCAATGAGCTATAAATTGGGAGTTTCCTCTTCAGGTTTGGCAATTTGCTTATAGACTTATAGAATGACATAGAATTCAGAAAGGCATGTCACTTTTGTTAACCAGTTTGTTAAAAAGGGTACAGATGAGCAACGGATAAAGAGGCACACAGGGCAAGGTCTGGAAGCATCCAGACTGCAGGACCTTCTGTCCCTAGGAGCTAGGGTATACCCTCCTCCCAGCAAGGTTTCTCTAATGCAGAAGCTTTCTGAACACTGTTGCTTGAAAATTTTTATAAACCATTTTCCAGCTAACTCCTTCCTTCCCTGGTGATTGGTACTAGGGGCTGAAGTTTCCAACCTGTCATCACTTGGTCCTTCTTTTGATTAGTTGCATTCTGAGATTACCCAGTGGCCCTACTGTAAGTTACCTTATCAGCATTAACTCATAAAAAGACACTCCAATCACTTAGGAAATTCCAAGGGTTTAAGAGCTCTGTGTAAGAACCAAAGGCCCACTACATTTCTTATGACACACCACCTGAGTGTCCCAACATGGAGGAGGCCACACTTAGAATGTCACACCAGGAATTCATCATGCTTTTTGCAGAAGGTAGCCAAAGAGCTAGAGTTTCCAAACTGTTTATATGAGGAGAGTGGCCACAGGCTTTGAGAAAATTAGGGATTTAGGCTGGCTACACCCTCAACTTATGGAAGCACTTTCTGCTAGAATGCTGTTATCACATGTGACTTAGAAATACAGGAGAAGCCAAACAGCCAAGTGGGCACTGCCTTCATCCGGATGTTCCCCTGGAAAGTAAAGTCCACCTTGGCTTCAGGATTTTGAATAAAGAGAGCTTATTTGAATGAGCTCTTTCTAGGGGCTCAAGCACTGAGACTTCTCCTGTGACCTTCCACTCAGGCTGTGGGGCTGGTTCAGCATCTTCACGTTATGCATGGAAACAGACTGAGACTCAGAGCCTGGCCACTGGCCCAGCTCCTGCAGCTCCTCACTGGCAGAGGTGAGATGTGAATCAAGGCACCTGGAGCCTGGAAGTCCTCCAAACCATCCCCTCCACGACCTCCCAGAACTCACATGTGCAGTAAATGTGCTGTTCTTTTCAACTGGGAGCTGTGTGATTCTCAGCAGAGTTTCTGTTCCTTAGACCAAAGGAGGTGACACTGTGAATGTTAATATTTGTCACAGCAGAAGAGGACCCTGTAGCTTAAGGGTGAACCAAGTTGCTCAAAAATGCCCACAAGACACATTTTCTACCTGTGCTTATAGAGCCAAGAAAAATGTGCTTGGCATTTAAGAGGCTATAGTTATACCAGTAGCCCTCATGAATCATGGATGAGGCAAATGTTCCTTAGAAACAAGGCTAGGCTCCCTTTACTTGGTTAGGAAGAGATAAAAGGCTAAACTCCCCAGGGCAATTGATTGGTGAGTCTCATCCTAAGTATCTGAAGAAATTACCCAGCCTACTGTCAAAGTTTGTCTCTGAAAATCCTATTCAAAGCAAAATCCATGAGGCAGATGTTGCAGACAGACAACCAGGCTGAAATACACAGCAGAAACAATTTAGCTGACTCACTGTTGTCACAGTACTTTTTCTTTACTATAATTTTCTCTTTGAACTGGTTTCTAGCTTCTAAAAATCAAGGGATTTCTTATTTTAAAATGTTTTCTGACTTCTTTTGAAATATTGGAGATCATAGCTGCATTGAGTCAATGTCACCAGTTGGCAGTGATTGGCTGGACCAGAGCAGTGGGTTCCTACTTTAGATGAGCATATGTGCTCCCTGTAACCCAAATCACCATCTTTCATTGTTGCCTTACAAACACATACCACCACCACCATCACCACTGCTTTAGACTCCAAACTTCACATCTCCTCCTTCTATAGGTATTTATAGTTAATAACTGCAAGTTTCCTGCTGTTCAAGATCCCTTATCATTTATGATATGAGTATTTCCTTATATATGAACCTTGCTTCAACAGGTCACACTGGCCTGAGAGATAGTCATTGCTTGGCCACTGCTATACTGGGTGGCAAATAACCCCAAGTGCCCATCCAACCTTTAGTCCCCAAGTGTCTTATCCTGATGGCATGGTTTCTTTTTCCCTGCCAGCTCCAACATATCGTGATAGAGATCTGGCACTTTATGTTGATAAGGATTCCATGGCTATCCAGGCTCACCCAGAAAGACTGCCACAGTTGGTTAGTAATCTCTGCCGTGATCACCACAGCTGTGCCATCAGAGCCATCCCATCAGCTCTTTGCACTTTTTCTTGATTTTGTGCTTCTTCCCTGCCTCTCAATTATTCTGTCACTTTAGTCACACCTGTGATTACCAAGTGTCATTTCTAAATAGTAACTACTGACATTGGCATCTTCTCATTAGGTCTCCCAAAAGAAAGGTTGAGTATTTTTCTAACTGCTAATGGCAGAACTAATTGAGCAAACTGCCTCGTCACAGACTGTACCTCTTCATCGACAACAGAGCCATTCTCCAAGCCGGAACCCAGAAACCCTCACCCCCTCTAACCAGGAAGAGTCTGCTGCCGGCCGGCCTTGGCTGCTCCCCGGAAGTGACGCCAGCTCTCCTGTCCGCTTATTCCATCGCCTCTTTCCCCTTCCTCTGGAGCCGACATTAGGCCCGCAGCCCGAGAAGTGGGGACCCTCACCCACGCAGGCACGGCTGGCTGAATCTCAGCGTCCTCAGGGTGGGCCTGTGGGTCCGCACCTTTCTCTTGCTCTCAGAAAGCACATCATCAAGGGGTCGGTCCTAGACAGATAACAAACCGCAAGTTCAAAGGCATTCCTTGTTCTGAAATGGATTGACTGTGAAAAGGGTCACTTTTAGAGCCTGACATGGGAAAGGGCAGAAGTCCTCACAAACCTGCAGAAGCATTGTTTTCTTTCTGATTTCCTCCACTTTTTCCTCTCTGTGTGATGTTTGTTGTTTTCTTATACTCCTTACCTGTCATTTCTACCTCCCTAGTGCTACATAGCCCTGACAGAGGATGCTTAATATGCCAACACTACATCCAAGCAGCCCCAGTGTCCGGGAAGTGAGCTCTGGTGTTAGCATGGCCCCTGGGTGGTGACCAGGAGTCACACTGTCGTTTACAGCGCGACAGTCCATAGACCAGTGGGGAGATAAGGACCAGGGAGGAGAGATGAGCTCCCCTCAGCAGGTGAGTGGGAAGTAGCCCTCATAATCACCTCTCCTCTACCAACCAGATGCATTTCAAGACGGCACACAAATATGTATATATTTAGAAGTTTCTGAAAAGTAGCTCATCCAGGAAAAAGCATTTCAAATAAATGACGGACATATAAGAAGTAAAATACATTATTTCCATTTTCACCTATTTCCATAGGGAATAAATATGGGAAGAAAACATTAAATGTCCAGGCCATAAGTGAACAGCTTGACAAGTTTTTTAAAAGGCAATGAAATTGCCACTTATATCAATATACAGAATATTATCAGTGTCCTAGAAGTCTCCCTTATGCTCAGCTGCCATCAATACTACCTCCACAGTGAAGTAACCATTCCAACTTCAGTCAACTTAGTGATTTTTTTTTTTTAAGTTTTGAAACTCTACATTAGTAGACTCATGCAGTCTGTGAAAGTGATAGTCGCTCAGTTGTGTTTGACTCTTTTATGACCCCATGGACTGTAGTCCATGAGGCTCCTCTGTGCAAGAATACTGGAGTGGGTAGCCATTCTTTTCTCCAGGGGATCTTCCCGACCCAGAGATGGAACCTGGATCTCCTGCGCTGCAGTTGTATTCTTTACCATCTGAGCCACAGGGAGGTCCATGAAGTGTGTAGTCTTCTGCATCTAGCGTCATTTATTTGTTGTATGTAGCCACTGTTGGGTGTATTTGAATACGTCACAATTTATTTACCCAGTTCACTCTTGATGGACTATTATAAGCAGTGCTGCTCTGCACACTTTACGGCAGAGACAAATGTAAAGACTTAAGGATAACTGCGTCTAAGTTATAAATTCAATACAAGCAGGGGTGTGAAATTTCCCTGGAAAAATACTGTTACTTCTGTGTGAATCTCCTAAACAATGACAGCCAGAATGGGATGTTTTCTTCCCCTTCAGCAATCTGCTGTGCTGACACATAGTATGGTTGGGTGGGCTCTGGCCAAAGCGTTCTTCTACAAAGAAAATGCTAACGTTACTTGTCATAAACAGTTTCTAGTACAGAATCCCCCCTGCTTTTCCAAAGTTCATTTTATGCAACTACATTTTTGTGAAAGACCTACATTAGGACCTGTTTGGCTAACGGAAAGAAATCCAAAGAGGATTTTCACTTTCAAAAAAGGGGAGAATAGTGTCCAGCATCTGTTTTACAGCTCAGGAGAGGGGTACCACCAAGCCACTTCCCGGAACTACACTCAGCCTCTAAACACCAGAGGTGTGAACTGGGTCTGTGAATGTCTGTACTCTATCTCGGTTTATCTTGTGCCTCAGTTAGCAAGATGTGTCCTAAAATAATTGCTTCTTCCTTCGCTGTATGCCGTTTCTGCTTACAAAGATCTCATAGGATCGCTCTCCTTTCAGGATAGCCGGGAGACCTGCACGTTAAGGTACCCTTTTACCGCTAGAGGGCGAGAACGACTCCGCAGCATTTCGTTTGCCAGACCTGAAGTCAAAATGGTTTATCACAAAACAAGGCAAAAACAAGAAGTCAGAGAGGAAAGGGGAGAGCACTTGAAGGCAAAATATACACCCATAAGCTGAAACTTTTTTGGATGGGGGGTGGGTACGAAAAAATTCACCTGTGAGTCACTTTAACTTTCTGCCTTTCCTTCCATCCTCCTTTTTAAAAATCGACGCCACGATTCTCAGTTGTTGAAACAATAGCTCAGTAGGGTGGGACTGAGTCAGACGGATCTCAATGGGCATTTTTCAGCTCAACTTAGAGCCTTGATGAGGGTCAGAGGGAAGTTTATGAAACTCTCAAAGCGCCAGGGGTTTCAGCCAGCTACAGGGAATCCTGCCACCTCCTCTTCTTTATAAGTGACATGTCTTCCAATAAAGCCCCAGTGTTTACTAAAATCAAGGCACTGATGGGTAAGGCCGCCGACTGTCACACGTTTCCTCTCTCCATACTCATTACCTCCTGCAAAGTTAACCAAGATCACAGCCCAAGATGCGTTGTTTTTGCAGTGGGAGGAGAGGTTGGGAAATTCATTATGAAGGCCGAGCTGCCTTGAGACTATTTATAATAAATTTCTACTAGAAAAGGACATTCGGCTGACAACCGTTTTCTTCTGCCTTTGCATGACCAAATACAGTAAGAATTCAAAATGCAAACGGTAAAGCAAGGAAGAGGAGTCTATAGCTGGTGCAGCCTGTTTTCCCATCTCACGCTGGCGAATGACAGGGAAAGGAGCCCCCTGTGTATTCCCTGTCCCCGTTAGCGCTTTCTGCTCCTCTGAAGGGCTAGGACGCCTTCTCTGTTAGCCAGGGCTCCTTTGTGCTGCAGCTTAATTTTCCTGGCATAATTTTAAATACAGATCATGTCTACAGTGCAGCAATTAATGGATAGCCTAAAGACTTATTATTTCAAACTAATTGATATGTAGGAAAAGTTTAAATAACCTAACAGGGAGGGGGGAATTTTAAATGATGTGTGCATGGTGAAATTTAGAATTTCTCTCTGCTTTGGAAGTAGCAAAAACATCAGATAAAGAAGGGAATGTGACCGAAGTGTAAAATTGATCTGGAAATCTTTCTCTATTGACATTCTTGAGCTTGTGATTAGAAGAGAGAAAGATTCAGTCATTTCAGAAAAGAGGGGATGAGAGGCCTGGTCCTCCCTGAAACCCACCCCCACATAGTCTAGGGGATTGTCTGATAAGAGAAATGAAGGCCAGAGTATGCTTTGAATTGTGCTCTTAGGTAAGCAATAAGTAATGGGAAAACGACGCCAGTTTTCCACTGAAACTCTGTGGCCAAATCTTCCTCTTGATTTAAACTTGAAGAGGGAAGTCTAAAAAGGCCAAGTTTGTCCAGCTGCAACAGAACTTACCCCAAATCATCAGTGTTTCCCCAGGCAGGATTGCCTCCAACTTCTAAGAAATGTAAGAAATGTGATGCAATTAATGACATTACTGGCAAAACAGAAGAAAATGCCCACTTTTATAATTTCTTCATTCTGCATTCCAGCAAGTTCGATAGGAAAGTTCAGAAAATTTATCTGAAGAAAGAATACACTTCAAATGGAAGAAAGCAGGAATATTTTATTTTAAGAAGCAATTGAGACCTCCAATGCTAGGTTATGTTGGCAACATTTTCAGCATCAGAACTTTGGCATTTGTAAGGAAACAGAATCCATGCCATGCGTAAACCATAGAAGAAGAAAACCAAACTCTTTACAATGTTTTTTCACAATGGATTCATGTCATGAAAAATATCTGAATGACTTTGGCCAAGTCATTTAAACTTCATGGTCTTCAATCTTTTCAAATATAAAATTGCCACATAGATTGGTGACTTTTGGGGAGCCTTCTGGTCTAACTGTATCCTTCATATAGGTACCTCTACACATTTTAAAATTGATACTACATCAGGTGCATAGAATTGTGTACACCTGATAATAATCCTTAGTTCATGAACCTTCTCAGTGGTTCATACAAGACCATACTGGTCTATTTGTTGTTTTTGTTTTTAGTTGCCAAGTCATGTCCAGCTCTTTTGCAACCACATGGAGATGCAGCCCAACAGGCTCCTCTGTCCATGGGATTTTCCAGGCAAGAATACTGGGGTGGGCTGCCATTGCCTTCTCCAGGCGGTCTTCCCAACCCAGGGATCTAACCACATCTCCTGAATTGCCAAGCAGGTTCTTTACCACTGCGTCACCAGGGAAGCCCCATTGGTCTGTTTATAATATAATAAATATACATGTGCAGAAACGTGCACACATAGTCACCAGAAGGAGACAAATACAAGAACATTTATAGCTGTGCTGTTTGTAATAGCCCCAGATTGAATCAGCCTGGTGTCCGTCAAGTGTTACATGAATAAATATAGTGTGATATAGTCACGCCATTGAATACTGTACAGCCATGAGACTGTATAGTCCACAATGGCACACAATATAATGCTTTTTACAAGTGATATATTATGTGAAAGGAGCCAGATACAAAAGCATACACAATATTATTACACTTAGATGAAGTTAAAAGCATAGTTACTTTGTGGGGGGTGACTAGCAATTTGAAGGTGGTAAAAGGGAAACTTCTCAAATGCTGTTCTTGTTCTTCTCCTGATCTGGGCACTGGTTAAATGAGTGTGCTTACTTTATGAAAGAAAAAGCACAAATCCATTCACTTATTGTATCATCTGTGGTTGCATAACAAATACCAGTCAAAAACTCAGTGCCTAAGCAATAAGCATTTAGCATTAGTCACAAGTTTTGGAGTTGGGGCTCTTCTGGTCTTTCTCGGTGTCGCTCATGTGTCAGCTGAACTCTGCTGAGCTCGGCTGGACCCTCTTCCAGGATTGGGAGTCAACTGGCTCTGGGCTGGTCTAGGATGGCTTCAGGGAGCTCAGGGTCTCCTCACCTAGCCTCTCATCTGACAAGAGGCAAGCCCAAGCTTATTCATATGCTGATGATGGTGTTCAAAGAGCAAGAATGGAAGCACTGGAGGCCTTTTGAGAAATAGAACTAGTACCGTGTCACTTCTGTCATCTTCTATTGACAAAAAAATAAAATGCACAGGTGAAGAATGAAGATGTGTGGCCATTTAAAGTATCAATCTATCACACTTAGGATATATGTACTTTTCTCTCTATGCATACTATGACATCACTGGCTCAGTGGACATGAGTTTGAGCAAACTCTGGGAGATGGTGAAGGACAGAGAAGCCTGGTGTGCTACAGTCCATGGGTCACAAAGAGTTGGACACAAATGAGTGATTGAACAACAACTATGCATAATAAGAATTTTTAATAAAGTTAATTAGATCTGCATATGTCTGTTTATACTGTTGGATGTGGCTCTAGTTTGCTTTGTAGTCTAACATTTTACTCCATGAGTGTATTACAGTTTATCCAGTCTCCTACTGAGGGGCATTTTAGGGATTTTTAGTTTATTACCATGATACACAGATCTGCTATGAACATTCCTGCACATGTACCCTAATATAAGTTTTTCTTTTTCTATATATGTTTATTTGAGCATGTCAGCTCTTAGTTGCAGTATGTAGGCTCCATCATTGCAGATCTCAGACTCTAGCTGCCACATGTGACTTGGGCTTAGTTGCTCCGCAGCATGTGGGATCACAGTTCCTGAAACAGTGATTGAACCCACATCCCCTGCACTGCAAGGCAGACTCTTAATCCCGGGTGACCAGGAAAGTCCCAAGAGTTTTTCTTGATTGTATACCAAACTGTGAAATTGCTATGTCTTAAGGAATATGAATCTTCAGTTATGCAAGACAAAGCCAAATGTCTTCCAAAGTAACTCTATCATTTTACACTTCCCTAAGCAGTATATAAGGGACCCTGATCCAGACACTTGCCAACAGTCAATATTCATGTCAGATTTCTTTTTTTTCTTTTTTTCTTTTCTTTTTTTTTTTTTTTAATTAGTTGGAGGTCATGTCAGATTTCTTAAGAGTTCCCATTAAGGTGGGAATACAATGACATCTCATGGAGGTGTTTGCCTTACTCTGATGAGTGAAGAGAATGATTGTATTTTCATTTCTATTTTTTTGCTGTAACTCTGGTTTTCATTAGATGTGTTTCTTAAGTATAGTGCCTTTCTTATGCTCATTTTAAACATTGGGTTATTTTTTCTTATCTTATTGCTTTATAGACATTTTTTTATATTCTCAATACTACATCTTTGTCAGATGTGTGTTGTGAACATCTTTGCCAAATTTACAACTTGTTTCTTACTTTGCTGACAGTATCATTTGATTAACAGATTTCTTAATTTTAAGTGTTAAAATTTTTGTTTTAATGCTTAGTGTTAGCTATTGAGGCTTGTTTACGCAATCCTTAACTACCCACAAGGTCTGAACTATATTTATTTATATTGTCTTCTAAAAGATGTATTTATGTATCATTCCTCTTTTTCCCAATGATCTGTCATGTCACCATGTTCATCTATCAAAGTTGCATACACACACGGGCCAGTTTCTTAGCTGCCTGTCCCATTCCATTGGTTAACTTGTCTACCCGTGTGTCTGCACTGACCTCTTGGTTACCATAACTCCATCACACCCTGTGCTGGTAAGATACCCCTTCCTATTCCTAGTTGGTTCATCCACTTCTAAGGCCAGCACTTAGGAAGAAAAGGTTCATTCTTAACTGGCTCAATACCTTGAATTTATCTGAAAGAAGCACTGTATTTGTAACTTTCTTATAAATAACATCTGTTGAAAAATAGAAAATATTTCAAAACAGCACAACTTAAACATTTTTCAGTTTAACCCTTCATATCCATATTTTAAAAATAATGACAAATACCTTTAAATCCATGTTTCTCAAACTTTTGTGTACATATGAATTGCCTAGAGATCTTGTTCAGAATGAAAATTCTGATTCTCTTGGTCTGGGGTAAGCTTGATAAGATACTTTGAGTAGCAATGTACTTTGAGTATAAGCCAAAAAGTACTTTGAGTAGTAATGCTTTATAAGGTGATTTTATCCCACATAGCTGAGTTGGAGAACTTTTCCTTCTAGACATGGCATTCTGGCTATCTTTGGAAAACCTCTTGAATTTTTTACCTCAGACCTATATTAATTCAAGAACCTGCTCTTTTTTCCCTTTATCTATCTGGTTATTTGCAGAATCTCTAATTCTCAGTCATTGGTCAGATATTTCTTACTGAAGTCTTTTTTCCGGTGTAGACTCCAAGTTGAAGTCTATTAGACCATGTAAAATATTTTCAAAGATTATGGACTGTTCAGCAGAATAAATATCTACTTGAATGTGGTAAGACCTGGATAACACAGTGGGAACAGGAGAGGGGAGAGAAAAGAGTATAATATCCTGTCTCCATTCCACCTACCATGATAGCATATATCAATTTTGCCTTTGTTCTTCCTCTATTCTATAAAAAAGCTTCTACCAACCTTCTGCTTTAGTAAATCATTGAGAGAATACACATACATGGCTTCTTGCTAATGCTTAATGGAAGAGAAGGTTATTATAAGAGAAACTGTAGTGCGGTAATAACAGAGTTTGAATTCCAACTGTATTCTTTGCCAGCTGTGTGACCTGGCCACTAAAGGATGGTAGAATTTGCCTCATAGAGTAATGTAAGAATCCAAAGCGGTACATGCAGATAATCCATGTCGGTCATGTAAGCAGTACCCAGCATATAAGAAAAGCTTCATAAACATTCATAGGAAGTCACTGCTATTGGACACTATTACAGGAAAATCACTGAAGGCCTAGTGGAAGGAAACTTCTCTGTGCTTAAGACACTGGTGATTAGCTCGTTTTCATGATAACTAGAAGCTTTAATTTCATGGATTAGCTCAGAGGCAGGTCTCCCCACAGTGATTCACAGTTCCCAAATCAATAAAACATTCTGAACGGGCAGTTTGTATGAATAGCTCATGTTGGTTTGTAACTTTGACTTGGCTCACCATTATATTTTAAGTTTCTAACCCTTGAGAGACAGCTGTAAAACACCATTCAGGATTCCTCAAGCCAACTACCTCAGAGCCAACAATTTACATTAGTAGGTGCTCAATAAATATTTATTAGCAATTCAATGATTAACTGAAACAATTCATACACCTCAATAGGGATACAAGTGGAAAAAGCAGGAAAAGCATCTGCTTGAATATGATGCACTTTCAGACCAGTCAGATCAGTGTAGAATGGGAAAGGAATGGCTGTTTTTCAGTCTGAATCTAGGCATTGGATAATTTATGGTAGATCTTCAGTTCAAGTAGTTTATAAGCAAGTCAAATAATATCAATGTGCATGAGACATCAGGGCACATCAATCTCAAAATTATAATAAACCCGCTGCGATTTTTATATGTTGTTGTTGTTTAATCACTGAGTCATGTCCAACTCTTTGCAACCCCATGGACTGTAGCCCGTCAGGCTCCTCCATCCATGGGATTCTCCAGGCAAGAATCCTGGAGTGGGTTGCCATTTCCTTCTCCAGGAGATCTTCCCGACCCAGGGACTGAACTCACATCTCCTGCATTGACAGGCATATTCTTTACCGCTGAGCTACCGAGGAAGCCCACCTAATATATGCCAGCTAGTAATTCAAAAGCTAAGATAATGTCTTAGTTTGGATACCCTTAGAGGCAAACCCTGAGACAGGGACTTAAGTACATGCAGTGATTCTGAGAAGTGATTCCAGGAAACTAGTGGAATGTAGGGAAGGGAGGTGGGAAAAGGAAGGCAGCAGTATAGGGTGTGTGTTTATTAGCAAGTTAGGCATCCTAGACAACAATGGAGCTGCATAATGAAAAGGATATGGCTCTCTAAGTTTCTATGTGGAAGCATGCTGTCTACCAACCAGAAACACTCACACTGAACTGTTATATGACAAAGAAGTAGAATTCTACTTTATTTTGGTGCAATTTGTTACAGCAGCCAGTGTTATGCTAACTAATACATTCTTACATACATAATTTGTGTTGCATGACTTATGTTAAGGTTAAGGGACTATGTGTAGATATGACAAATGTTTCTCCTATTTATGATTCCTATTTATTAGGCAATTTTATGCTATAAAGTTAGCCTCTTAAAGTTGCTTTGGAAATATTTGATTATTCTGCATTTAAAGTAAAATTAGAGAATAATCCTAACAATAAATCTTGAGTACTTTATATACCTACTTTACAGCTATAAGAAAGAGCTGATGTTATGAATCCCAAGGGCATTATCACTTTCCATCAATCTTTATTTCTCTTCTACAAGGAAATTATGGGGGTGAAAAAGTCTCTATTTTCTTCCATTGTTATCACTGGATTAAAATGTATACAGAACATACAGTCTGTGGCTATCATGAAGCTATGCTTCTATAGACCAAACTGGGTGACTTCCCAATTAAGTATTATTATTGCAAACTGATGTTAAAACATTATTCCTTTTTTTTCCTGCTTGGAAAACAAGCAGAGCTAATTTACCAAATCTCACTTTCTGCTTCTACCTTCCCATCAGCTAACCATCTGCTGGTGTGTTTAACCCTGAGGCTATTTCCAAAAACCTGGGTGACTTCTTCAAATCACCCAATCAAGAGATTAAAAGCCCTTCTGGTGGGTCATGGGCATCTTTATTTACACAGGAATAAATGGCTTTAGGGAAAGCTACTTGGTTCTACCAATCCAGTTCTGATTCTCAGTTGACCTTGCCAGCCAGTGAGCCATCCTAGTCCCAAATATGTTGTGCAAAACTCAGAACTGGCACTGAGATGGGACCCTGGCCGGCTCAGCCCCCACCCCAGACTGGACTAAGGAGCCGTGGCTCGGACCCAACTGAGAGTCAGGGGCAATCTATTCCAAAGGTTTTTATGGTATAATCACTTGTGCAGTTATCCATACTTCTGAATAGAATGAGACGCCTCCCTGCCATCCAAGATTATAATGCCGCAGCCTCCATAATCCAGATTCCAATGGTATTGTATCTGGTACTTTATATCTGACATTGTACCTTGACAACAGTCAAATGTGTTTAGGTTTACAAAATAGTTTCCAAATCTGATGCTACTTTCTTGGCAAGACTTAATCATTAAATATATCGATGATTCTCAACAATAGTAGACAGCATGCTTCCACATGGTAACTTAGAGAACCATATCCCTTTCATTATGTAGCTCCATTATTGTCTAGGACTCTGCTGGAAAAGGGAAAGAGACAGTAGAGATGCCCCTGTATGCCTGGAAGAAGCCAGTCCTGATATTTCATTTGCAAGAGCAGGTCAAATGCCTCCCCCCATCCCAGGGGTGAAGATGGTGAGGAGGGCCTGTAAGCACTGTCCCTGTCGAGGCGGCTGCCATCCAGGCACGGCAGACACTTGGGAGGGTGGCTGTAAATTCAGGGGGGTGCTGGTCATTTTCCGTGACGTCGATCAAGCTCCACTCTGAATTAACTGCCACTCGTGTAAGGGCTTCCCTGGTGGCTCTGACAGTGAAGAATTTGCCTGTAATGAGGGAGACCCATGTTCAATCCCTGGGTCAGGAAGATCCCCTGGGGAAGGAAATGGCTACCCTCTCCGTTATTCTTGTCTGGAGAATTCCATGGACAGAGGAACCTGGTTGGCTACATACAGTCCATGGGGTCGCAGAGAGTTGGACATGACTGAGTGACTCTCACTTTCCGTTTTTGCTTTTCATGTAACACCCCAAAGGTAAAGTCAGCAGAGTAACCACTTTGTGTTCCAAATCACCTCTTAGACCTCATGAACAAAAAAAAAAAAGGAGAAGAAGAAAGAAAGAGATCCATCAGAGACAGAATCTGGCCTTGAAGCCTTTAAAAAGAGCATTTCTATAAAAACACCTTTTATCAGATCCCATATTCCAAAACCCATGGGTTTAGTAGTCATATCACCAGCTTTTGATAAAGGAGGAAATAGGAAAATAGACATAGAATTATCTGGCAAGTTCCTTGTGGAGGAGCTGCCTAGGATAGGACCAAAAGCTTATCTCGTATATAAGGATCTTCTTTTTCCCGATGATGAGCATCCTGCCACAGATTCAGGACGCCAGCCCAATGTGGCTGTGTCTCCATTCATGCAGCAAAGAGGGCGGTAGCCAGTTCCTGAGTGGGGAGGCCTTGGTAGACTTCTGGGTAGCTACCTATCAAGTCCAAAGACACACCCACAGAATATATTACCCAGATAGTCTAAAAGTTGCAAACTGACCTGCAAGGTGTTTTTTAAATTTCTAATATAGATGCTAACACTGACAAACCAGAAGATTTAACAGGAAGATCCAGATTGCTAGCTTTCGTTGAAAAATCAGATGTGCCAACTTTGAGCAAACATGGATCAGTCTAGTTGGCAAGATTGGGTGGCTCCTCTTTGTAACCAAGGGCCCGAGGACAACTGACTGTGATCATAGCCTGGCCCCAGTCTCTCATTTACCTTCCTTCCCAGCCTGGTTTCAGTCTGCTGTCTCTAAGAAAATTAATCATAGTTTCCAACTTGACCTTGAGTAGAGAATTCAGGAGTGACAACCAGACTTCTCCAAACCCCTCTGAGGCCAAGAGCTCAAATGTCTAGTTTCCTCTCAGATCGAGTTATAAACGGTCAACCTTAAACCACAGCCTTTTAGGCAGAAGACATAAACATCATGTTTAGAAGGCGTGACTGTCTAGAAAATACTCACTCCCTAAACATCAAAATCAATTATCCTGATAAAACCCACATACAGCTAACCACTTGTGAAATACACATTTATAAAAAGAAAAACCAAAACTAATTTTAGGTGATCAGGAGAAGAGCATTCTTCAGGGACGTGGCTGAGTTCATTCAAGGACACTCGACACAGTCTGTCTCTTGCTTTTTAAATGCACAGGCTTTAAGTCAAGAGAGAGCATTTTTAGCTGTAAATCAAGTGGAGCTAATTATGAATTAAAAGAAGTTAAGACAGAAGTGTGTACAGGTGAGGACACTGATCCAAAGAGAGGCCCATCAGGGCAGGACCTCCTTGAGAAAAAGCCTTGGGAGGCCACTCTGGCAGGTCTTAAGGGCTCCCATCCCAAGACTTTGCCAGGAGGACAAGTCCCTGGGACTCCCACTTATCTGAAACGATTACAGCACCATCTGTACTATAGACATTTGTTTCTAATATGACTCAGCATAGGAACTGAAATCATAATGCAAGTTCAATTCTTCCCTGCTGGTAGCATTCCACTTGTTGAAGAAAATGTACACACTTCATCTAAAAATAATTAGCCCTTGAATGGCCTTATATTTCTATTGACCTGGGGCTTTTTATCGATTCTTTCAGGGTTTCTGTGGCTGAGAGAATGAGATTCTTCTGCTGGTGTCTTCTTAGCATCCCTCCAGTGGACATAAAACACCCTTTGTTGTCATGCCCTTGCTCTTTATAGAGCAGCCAAATCAGAAGCCACAAACTGCAGACTAAATTGAGCCTTCTATTGGGCTTTTGGTACATGTTGCCATTTTTTAATTTGAGTATTTTACACATGAAATATAATTCCATTTGGCCACAGATGTTGGTATTTCTCTATTGCCGTATACCAAACTGAATTCATAGCTTTATGTTGTTTCTGAATTTAGAGATTTTGAAATTAATGTTCCCGTATTAAATTAATTCATACATGAGAAGTCCTAAGAACTGTGCATGACAAACAGTAAATACACAGTAAAAATTCAGTTACCACTTTCACTGTGTTACTACCATTATTTTTGTGGTTCCCTATTTCATTGCAATTGACTAGCTATATATACTGGATACGTTCTATCCCAAGAGATCTTTATTTTCTCTTTTAAACCAGAATTTTTCATTATTCCAATTTTCCATTTGCTTATCCTTTCTTGGAGTAGCTGACTCTTTACAGAAATAGTCTGATTAAATTAGACTGCACTTAATGGCAAACAGGAAAACAGCCAGCTGACCAAATAAACAAATCCTAAACTGAAAAATTGCACAGGGGGAGTGAACAGCCAGTGTCTTCCAAGCATGACAGACACAAACAGAAAAGCCCAGTGAAGGTTTAGAAATAAATCAGGCTAGTTGCAGCCAGATTGGAGCCGTTATTGTTTTCCATGAGCCCATACAGGCATACCTTGCTTTATGGTACATCTGCTTATCACTCATTGCAGATAGCAATTTTTTATTTTTACTTCTTTTACCAACTGAGAGTTTGTGGCAGCCCTGTTTCAAGCAAGTCTATCAGCACCGTTTTTCTAACAACATTTGCTTACTTTGTGTTTTTGTGTCACATTTTGGTAATTCTCGTAATATTTCAAACCCATCACCAGCAAAAAGATTCTGATTCACGGAAGGTTCACATGACTGCTAGCATTTTTAGCAATAAAGTATTTTTAATTAGGGAATGTGTATTGTTGTTTAGATACAATACTTTTGTATACAGAGTAGACCATAGTATTCTATGAATGTAACTTTTATATATACTGGGAAACAGAAAGTTCATGCTACCTGCTTTATTTATTTACTTTATTGTGGCCATCAGAAACTGAAACCACAGTATCTCCAAAGTATGCCCATACTCTGTTTTATCTTTTTTTAACTTTTCATTTTCTATTGGGGTATAGCCATTAACAATGTTGTGGTAGTTTCAGGTGAAAGTGAAGGGACTCAGACATGCATGTACCAGTATCCCTTCTCCCCAGTGTACTCTATTATTAAGAGAGCATGTCAGCTAGACCCTATACCATGAAACCCCTCCTCAGCATCACTTTTCAGTAAAAGACACTTCCCAGTGATTTGTGACAGCAACTTTAAAATCTAGACACATAAGGAAAATATGCTGAAGTTATTTGTTATACTTCTGTCAACATGCAGAATATTAAAATCTTCACAAACCCTGTTTTTACAGAGGGAGGAGGTTGGCCTGGAATGGTAGGGATGGAGTCTGGGTTAGAAGGCAAGAATTTGATGTTTAGACCTTGAATCTCCCCTAGACTACTTGGATGGTAGGCTTCAGTTTCCTTATTTAAAAAATAATGGGTAATAATGTACAGAATGTGTATTCATTCAAATTGCTTAGCTTCCATAGCCTGGAGCACAGGTCTTCAAAGATTTAGATGATCTTTTGGTATTTTAAGTACAATAGCATCTTTCAGTTTGACAGGGTGTCTCTGGACCATGATTGATCATTTGTTAAAATCAAAATTGTTTTTCTCTTTCACAGTCATTTTTATTCCCAGCTGTGATAGGCCCCAGTTGAGTCTCCCTACAGAAAGCAGCCAACTAAAACCAGAAAATTCCTAGTGTTACCAAGCACCCTTGGACCCACTTGCTCACTGCACAGCAAACCAGTCTATTAACACTGGGCTGTACTGAAGGAAAGTACAGCATTTGTTTGCAGGGCACCAAGCAAGGAGAATGTGCAGCTCAAGCTCAAAAGACCTGAACTTCCCAATGGCTTTCAAGGAAGGGTTTTCTAAGACAGTGTTTGAGCTGAGGACTTCAGGTTAAGTGACTTTCTTAATTGGTTGGTGGTGAGGTAACAGGGATCTTAACAGGACTCTTAACCATGAGCCTTCTAGTTCCAGTCAGTCTGGAGTCTCTGTGCTTGTGATCAGCAAATAATCACCATCCTCCACCTGGGTGGGGGTATCTTAGTTTTTACAGAACAACTCAGAGGTATGTGTCAAATAATGTGTACATCTCTTGAGGAGAAACTAGGACTCTGTTTTATCACTGACTATTGTTTAAACGATCATTTCTTTTCTTGCTTATATGTGTTTCCTTTGTTTCTGCATTCCTTCACTTCTCTAATTAGTATCTCCTTGTGCCTGCTCTTTAGAACTCAGGAAGATATAGGAAACTAAAGGCTTTTTCTGCAAACAAGAAACAGGGGACAAAGAGGGGCTTTTATACCCAGGAAAGCCCAGCAGGGTCCTTTTCAGTTTCAATCTCCCCTTTTCTTTGGTACTCCTCAGTCTTAAAGAGAACCAGGGTGGACAAGAAATGGAATAAAGTTTTGAATAGAGAGATTAATCATAAACTCAGCAGGGGAACTCTGTTTTAGGAAGAGTCAATTTCACTAGGCTTTAAGAGCAGGCATCCATAAGGCAAGAGTACCAAAGAGTGTTCAAACTACCGTACACTTGCAGTCATTTCACGTGCTAGCAAGGTTATGTTCAAAATCCTCCAAGCTAGACTTCAGCAGTACACAAACCAAGAACTTCCAGATGTACAAGCTGGGTTTCAAAGAGACAGAGGAACCAGACATCAAATCGCCAACATTCGTCACATCATGGAGAAAGCAAAACAGAATTCCAGAAAAACATCTACTTCTGCATCATTGATTATTCTAAACCCTTGGACTCTGTGGCTCACAGCAAACTGTGGAAAATTCTAAAAAAGATGGGAGTACCAGACCACCTTACTTGTCTCCTGAGAAACCTGTGTGCAGATCAATAAGCGACAGTTAGAACCGGACTTGGAACAATGGCCTGGCCCAAAATTGGGAAAGGAGTACTCTTGTACTTGTAAGCAGAATATGTCATGTGAAATGCTGGGCAGGATGAATCACAAACTGGAATCAAGATTGCTGGGAGAAATATCAGCAACCTCAGATATGCAGAATATATCACTCTAATGGCAGAAAGCAAAGTGAAACTAAAGAGCTTTTTGATTAAAGTGAAAGAGGAGAGTAAATGGGCTGGCTTAAAACTCAACATTAAAAAAATTAAGATCATGGCAGCTGGTCCCATCACTTCATGGCAAATAGATGGGGAAAAGTGGAAGCAGTGAGAGACTTTATTTTCTTGGGCTCCAAAATCACTGCAGATGGTGACTGCAGCCATGAAATTAAAAGACACTTGCTCCTTGGAAGGAAAATTATGACCAACCTAGACAGCATATTAAAAAGCAGAGACATCACTTTGCTGACAAAGGTCTATCTAGTCAAAGCTATGGTTTTTCCAGTAGTCATGTACAGACATGAGAGTTCAACCATAAAGAAGGCTGACCACTGAATAATTGATATTTTCAAGCTGGTGCTGGAGAAGACTCTTGAGAATCCCTTAGACTGCAAGGAGACCAAACTGGCCAATCCTAAAGGAAATCAACCCTGCATACATTGGAAGGACTGTTGCTGAAGCTGGAGCTCCAATACTTGCCACCTGATGTGAAGAGCCAATTCATTGGAAAAGACACTGATTCTTGGAAAGACTGAAGGCAGGAGGAAAAGGCAGGGACAGAGGACGAAATGGTTATATAGCATCACTGACTCAAAGGACTTGAGTTTGAGCAAGCTCCAGATGCTAGAGGACAGAGGAGCCTGGCATGCAAAGTCCCTGGGGTCACAAAGAGTCACACACGACTTAGAGACTGAACAGCAAAAACAACTCCAATTCTAACACAAAAATTTCAAGGTCTGGAATGCACAGGTTGGCTGGGATGAAGTGGCTTACCAAATGGCATAATTATTGCCTTACATTTTTGTATAGTCAACCCTCTATATCCATGTGTTCCATATCTGTGGAGTCAACCAGCTTCAAATTGAAAATCTTTGGGAAAAAATTCCAGAAATTTCCAAAAAGCAACACTTGAATTTGCCGTATGCTAGCGACTATTAGAATTTACATAGCATTTACATTGATTTACAGCTATTTACATAGAATTGACATTGTATTAAGTGTTCAAAGTAATCTAGAGGTGATTTAAAAGATATGGGAGAATGCTCATATGTTATATGCACCATTTTATATAAGGAACTTAAACATCCTCAGATTTTTATATCCTTCACCACAGAGTTTCATGAACACTTTTGAGAGAAATTGAGGGTCATGGGGAAATGCTACAATAACCACTGCATAACAAGCCACAGATCTTCGCTGACATGAAATATTTATTTAATTCATGACTTTGCAGAGTTCAACTGATCTGGGCTGAACATAGCTGATCTCAGTTTGGCTTGTTCAACATCTATGATTAATTAAGTAGGTCATGTAGGTGACTCTACTGATCTCAGCCAGACTTGTTCACATCTCCAGGTACCAGTCAGCTGCTCTTTGATCTTTGGGCTGTGTGACTGGGATGATTGGGGTGACTAAGCTCTGTTCATAGGCCTCATCCTCTACTAGACTAGTCCAGGCATGCTTCCATGCCCATGGCAAAATAACAGGAGTGAAAACTGAAATGTGCATGTGCTTTTCCAAGTGTCTCCTTGGGTGGCTTCTGCTAACATCCTATTGGCCAAAAATGATGTTTGACCACCTCATATTCAAGTGGTAGAGATAGACTCTACCTCCTTCCTAAGAGAAACTTAAGAGTCATAAGGCAAAGACTGTGGGTGGAAACAGGGAGAGGCAAGTGTGGGGCCACTGATCCAGTCAATCTATTGTAGAGGAGAGTCAACTAGGTTTTGGTTCTGCTTTTGCTATTAGCAAACTAGCCTTGAGAAAACCACTTACTTCTTTCAGTCACAGGTTTGTACTAACGGGAAAAAAAGGTTTGACTATATAATTTCTCTTTTTTTTTTTTTTTTGACTATATAATTTCTAAAATTCCTTTCCAACACTAATCTTGGAAGAGCTGACTATATAATTGCTAATATCCCTTTCAAAGGTTTCTACAATAATCTCTAGACACCTGTAAGTTGCTTACAAAAGAAATTATGAAATACATTTTAAGAATCAAAAAAGGTATAAATTACAGGTTAAGTTGGGAAATTGCAGCATTTCAAGAGACATTTATTTCAGAAAGGACAGTGAAGAAGAAATGGGGTTGGAGCTAGGAAAAGAGTCAAAGGAATCTGATTTTCTTTGATGTATGAAGAGCCACTTTTCTTAATGGGCAGTTTCATGGAGTATATGCATGTATAGAGGAGTTTACAAGTAAAAGCATCACCAACTCAATGGACACAAGTTTGAGCAAACTTCAGGAGACAGTGAAGGACAGGGAACCCTGTTGGACATGACTCAGTGACTGAACAACAACAATACATAAAAGCTATGCATTTAATCAAAACCACAATGAGGTACCGTTACACGCCAGTCAGGATGGCCGCTATCCAAAAGTCTACACGCAATAAATGCTGGAGAGGGTGTGGAGAAAAGGGAACCCTCTTACACTGTTGGTGGGAATGCAAACTAGTACAGCCACTATGGAGAACAGTGTGGAGATTCCTTAAAAAACTGGAAATAGAATGGCCATACGACCCAGCAATTCCACTGCTGGGCATACACACCAAGGAAACCAGAATCGAAAGAGACATGTACCCCAATGTTCATCGCAGCACTGTTTATAATAGCCAGGACATGGAAGCAACCTAGATACCCATCAGCAGATGAATGGATAAGAAAGCTGTGGTACATATACACAATGGAATATTACTCAGCCATTAAAAAGAATACATTTGAATCAGTTCTAATGAGGTGGATGAAACTGGAACCTATTATACAGAGTGAAGTAAGCCAGAAAGAAAAATACCAATACAGTATACTAATGCATATATATGGAATTTAGAAAGATGGTAACGATAATCCTGTATGCAAGACAGCAAAGGAGATGCAGATGTATAGAACAGTCTTTTGGACTCTGTGGGAGAGGGTGAGGGCAGGATGATATGGGAGAATGGCATTGAAACATGTAAATTATCATATGTGAAACGAATCACCAGTCCAGGTTCGATGCATGAGACAGGGTGCTCGGGGCTGGTGCACCGGGATCACCCAGAGGGTTGGGATGGGGAGGGAGGTGGGAGGGGGGTTCAGAATGGGGAACACATGTACACCCATGGAGGATTCAAGTCAAAGTATGGCAAAACCAATACAATGTTGTAAAGTAAAATAAATAAATTAATTAATTTAAAAAAATTTTTAAAGCTATGCATTTGGCTTCTGGTTTGAAATAAAATTTAAAATGCAAATACATGTTAGGAACTTTGCTTAGTAAACCACAGGATCTCTCGCTCCTGTCTTTCCTCTTTTATTGATTCAGTGTTTGGATCTATCACTTGATTCACTTTTGTTGTTGGAGGTTTTTTTGTCGGGGGAAGAGTGGGGAGGTGGTTGGCCGTGCCACACAACATGTGAGATCTGGGTTCTCTGACCAGAGGTCAAACCCATGCCTCTGATAGTGGAAGCACAGAGTCTTAACCACTGGACCTTCAGTGAACCAGGGAAGCCCCTGATTCAGAACTTGGATCCGTTGCCTACTTTGTCCTTGATCCCTCTGTCTTTTCTTTCTATTGACTGGAAAATCCTCATTCTGCCTTTACTCAAAAGCTACCAGCAAATACTTTGAATCCAAATCTGAACACTGGCCAACTTCAGAGATTCAGAGGTATGAAATTTACAAAAAGAGGGTTTTTTTTTAATATAAATCCAGATCTTGAAATAATATTTGAAGAGGGAAACCCAAAAAGAGCACTTTGTTGGACATCCTTTGTCTAAAGTGGTGCTATTCAAACAATGGTCCTTAGACCAGAAACATCACCCTAGAACTCGTTAGAAATGTAGAATCTCAACACCTCCACCCCAGATCTACTGAATCAGAATCTGCATTTCAACAAAATCATCAGGTGCTTTGTATGTACATTAACTTTTGAGAGCACTGACCTAAAACTTGCTTATCATGTCGCTTCTAACATGCAGCCATATTTTTAAAAAGTGTTCTCAATCCTGCCTGAGGACAATCTTTGGATTAAACCTTCTGGCCAACTCTGTTATCTTAAAATGTAAATTATGGGAGTGGGTCTGGTGAGGTCTTTGCAGCCTCCAGACATTCTTTGGATTCATTGGAGAGTATATAACTCCATTGCTAATACTAGCAAAGGGGTACTCTTTTGCCCCCTTCTGATGCCTATGTCAGAAGCTTTCTCTATCTCCTTTATACTTTAATAAAACTTTATTACACACACACACACACACACACACACAAAGTGTTTTCAACCACAGACTATGAGGCTCCTCCATTGTAATCTGTGGCTAATTACACCTAAAGAAATTTGGTGAAGATTTAATTTATATATTAGAGCAGATTCAAAGATATAGATATATATAGAGAGATATCTATATCTGCGTCTGCCTACAGTGCAGGAGACCCAGGTTCGATCCCTGGGTTAGGAAGATCCTCTGGAGAAGGAAATGGTAACCCACTCCAGTATTCTTGCCTGGAAAATCCCATGGACGGAGGAGCGTGGTAGGCTACAGTCCGTGGGGTTGCAAAGAGTCGGACACGAGTGAGCGACTTCACTTTCTTTTCACTTTCATATCTATATCTACTTACATATGTATCCATACATAGATATACTTGGACTTATACAAGAGAAGTTATAGCTAGAGAGCTCCAACCCCCTACCCTGGAAATTTCACCTATTACATGCCTCATGAGGAGAAGTTTGAAAGCTGCTGCCCCAGGATAATGATAATACCAAGTGTATTAGCAGACTCCCACAAAGCCCAACAATTTAAGCCCCACTTCCCTTGTGGCTCAGCTGGTAAAGAATCTGCCTGCAATGCGGGAGACCTGGGTTCGATCCCTGCGTTGGGAAGATCCCCTGGAAAATGGAAAGGCTACCCACTCCAGTATTCTGGCCTGGAGAATTCCACGGACTGTATAGCCTATGGAGTCACAAAGAGTCGGACACAACTGAGCAACTTTTACTTTCACTTCCTTCATAGTATTTCTCGGGTCACTTCAAGGCTCTGACCCACTCCTCATGTTTAACACCCATAGCACATCTTATCATGGCAGCCATTCAGCCTGACTTATGTTCCCATCCACATCGCTTATCTCTCTGGAAAGATTCTAAGTTTTTCATTCTTCACAGCATGAAACATAGGACCTTACACCAGTCAGGGTGTTCAAAAATATTATTTGTTGATAGATGCTTCAAAATCAACAGCAACTCAGAAAAGAATCCAAAAAGGGAGATTTAACAAGTACCATAATTATCTTGCATTGACCAAATAATGACTCAAATGATATAAATGGAAACAACAAAGACCACTTAGTAAACAGGGTACCTGATGTTTTCATCTGTGAGTTCTTTTCTCTCTCTTCAGAGATAAAATTACACAAAATTAATTAACAAGCAAGCACACTATGCTAGTTATTTAACATGCATTATCTTATTTATATTATTATTCCCATTTTATATATGAAGCTATTTAAATTCCAAGAGATTAAATAAATTGCCCAAGGTCAATGGTAAAATTCAAGCACCCTATGTGGCCAGAGAATCTTACCTATCCCTCAATGAAGAATCCACTTGTGTTGATCTATGGCAACAGTTTAATTTGTTGTTGCTTTCCTTGCCCTTTGCAACAGCCTCTATTGTTTGTTGGCGTTTGTTCAAAAGATGAAAATTCATTTTAACATCATTTTCAAGAAGATGTAATTATTTAGGAAAAATCTGCCAAAAATATAGGCATGCACCACAGTCCAGCACTTGATTAAAAGCATCAGGAATGTACATCCATTATGAATTAATTGTATTCTTCCACATTAGCGTGAACTATTCCATTTATTTGTATGTTGGTCTGGAGTACTTTCCATTTTGACCTAGAAATAAACGGATCACCATTTACTCATTTTCTTTAGAGTTCAGTTGCTGATAGCAACCTTGGATCACAAGGTTGAACAAATGCTGCATTTAACTGCTGCTGCTGCTGCTAAGTCACTTCAGTCGTGTCCGACTCTGTGCGACCCCATAGACGGCAGCCCGCCAGGCTCCCCCGTCCCTGGGATTCTCCAGGCAAGAACACTGGAGTGGGGTGCCATGTCCTTCTCCAGTGCATGAAAGTGAAAAGTGAAAGTGAAGTTGCTCAGTCGTGTCCAACTCTTCGTGAACCCATGGACTGCAGCCCACCAGGCTCCTCCATCCATGGGATTTTCCAGGCAAGAGTACTGGAGTGGGGTGCCATTGCCTTCTCCGGCATTTTACCTGAGTGGTTTGTAATTTTGAATTCTGAGTTCAAGTTCAGTGGGAATTCTTTATCTACAGGGGTTATTCCTATCTTGGGTTGTAGAGAATCCAAATAGTCTGAACTTGCTGTTCCTCTGCTCTGAGACTCTAGGATTTTATTAATTTTTGAAGTGTTTTTTTTTTTTAATATTTTATTTATTTATTTGGCTATGTTGGGTCTTAGTTGCAACATGCAAGATCTAGTTCCCTGACCAGGGATGAAATCCAGGCCCCCTGCATTGGGAGCGCAGGGTCTTCACCAGTGGACCACCAGAGAAGTCTCAATTTCTGAACAGTTATTTCTTTGCTCTGCTGGCACTGAGTACCCTTGCACAGGGATAACGTGAATTTGGAAACTTCTCTCACTGCTGTGCTGGTCTGGGTTATTGATTCCTTGTTGCTGACATTTTTCCTCCAATGAGCCCCATGAATCACTAGCTTCAACTTGTCCCCAAGATTACAGATTGTGTTTTCTGAGTCCCCATTTCAAGTGTGGAGACTCCAGGCTTTCTGCAGGGACTTCAGTTTCAGCACTTCAACATCCCAAGTTCTTAGGCCCCATTGCCGTAGAACATGAAACCGCCCAAAATGGCCAGTCTACTTTGCCATCCATGGGCCTTTTGGCTTTGAGGTCCTCTGTATCCCCATGACTTCGGGGTTTCCTTTTCTCATATTAGAAATCAGTTACAAATTTAAATAAATGAATATACTCTGTTTCATTTAGCATTTCCCTGTGTTTGGAGCAGAAGAAGGAATTGCTCAGCCAGTTTTACTCAAGGTCCCATTGTAATTTGTTCTACAAAAATTTAGAGGAAAACAAATAAACACAACTGAGAATGATTGGGATATATAATGTAGTCCCATTTTCCCATATCCCATTTTCTAACTATCCTCTGCTAACCTGACTGACCTCACTCTGTAATTTTTATGTGATCCTGTTATTTCTATTCTTGGTCAAAGTACAAATTCATGAGATTATTCTAAAAATAAGACAAAATTTTGCAAGGTTGTTCAGACTGATTTTGAAACCATCCACTCTGACTATGTACTTTTTGATGCTTTTGCTTTTTATAGCCTCTTAGCTAGTTAATTGATGATGTTAAGGTTAAAATACCATCGTCTCTGTAATAATTTTTCATCAGGTTTTCCTGTTCACTCACCCACATTCAGCATTTTGTGTTTTTCTATTTTGTATTTTTAAATATATATTAAGTTTTGTTTTTCCTTTATAATGTTATTTTTGTGCTAAAAATAAATAATCACATTATCATAAAATGAGAAGTAAAAAATAAAAATATTCATAATCCCACCACAGTTTATATTTCAGGATTTCCTTTCAAAATCATTCTATATTCTTAGAATATATTCTCATAACCACAGGACATATACTCCAGTATGTCAACTTTCTTTGCTTATCACAGTAACATAATTATATATCTCTGTTTTCAGGAAAACTTATTGGTTTACATTTATTGGATGAATTGCATTTCTTTAAGTGGAAGCCTTCTGTTGTATTTTATACAGAGTCTAAGTTTCATTGATTTTTATTTGCTTGTTTACTTGTTTTATCATTTTCCTAATTTTTAACATTAAATTTCAAAATACTTTGAGCAACATAATTATAGTACCATATTACCATATCTATTTCCTAAAGGCCAGAGATATTTTTAAAAGCTAAAAAGGCTATGAGCACTTAAATGTTTAAAATAGAGCAGATACTCTCAGAGAAAGAAAAAAGTGAAGTAATCTAAAATGCCCAACGAGAAAACAAACTAAAACCTTATGTATGTATCAAAGCAACATAACTCTGCAAAGAAAATAATTATTTCAAGTGAATTTAGGAGTAATGTAATTGTACATCCTTAGTGGGATGTATTCTGTGGGAAAAAAAAAAACTTCAAAAAAGCCACAAGTTTCACTTGGTCATTTTATTGAGAGATCATAATTTTCAAACTATTTCAGTGTATTGCATGCAAATCAAATAAGTAAATAGGTTAATGTTATAATAATGCCAAATATACAAATGAAGTACAAAATTTAAAAACCACAAATAAAAAATCAAAGTTAAGAAAAAACTCTATTATGTAACATTTAAATTTGAAATATGTACTAATGATATTTTCAAAATGCACATTCTGTCCACTGAGATGGCCTAAACACAGTGACAATCCAGTCGCAGTGAACATTTTAGCACCCAGAGCTTGGCTTACCTTCTGCACAGGCTCCTTGGAAAAGTGCCTGATATCAGGTCTGAGGCAAGGAAAATACACACGATGTCCAAGGTACCTTGTTAAACCTCAAAAATCAAGCAAGTGCTCAAAAACTAAGAGGGGAGGGTGCATGGCAAAAGCACACAGGAGGCAGCCTGAAAGGAGCCCCCTGACCACATGTGGCAAAATTTGAGCTTCGAAAAGAATGATGGCTGCAACTGATTTGGGCAACAGGAATTAAAAATTCCTGCTGTTATCATATGCTGTTATTTTCAAAGGAAGAAAAGAAAAAGAAAGCTCAGTTGCCATCTTTTGAAACAATTGTTGTCCCAACTCCTTAACCATAATATTTGTAATTAAAAATCATTAAAAGATTCTCCTGCCTTTTGAGGAGGAATTCTAGTTTATCTCCACATCTTCCTTACAGAAAAATGCTAGCTAAATAAGGAAGAGTTTACCTCCAAAGAGATAAGCAAGACTCATCACGTTCATGAAAGGGTGCTAAGGAAATTTTACATGGGTAGAGTTTTACCCCTCAGAATAACTGTTGATTTCAAAAGAAAAAACGTTAGACAAAACTGGGGTCTGTTAGTTACCGCTTTTAGCCAAGTCTTAGAATCAGATAATGCAACCACCTGGCACTCGGTGCCCTGAGGCAATTCGAGATATGTTGAGCTGGCCAAAAAGTTCACCCAGCTGTGTATAAAACAGGTAGCTAGTGGAGCTTGCTCTATAGCCAGGGAGCCTGGACTGGCCCTCTGTGATGACCTGGCGGGGTGGGGTGGGGAGGGGGTTAGCAGGAAGGCTCAAGACGGAGGCTCGATGTAGTTACAACCGATTTGCTTTGTTTTACCCCAGAGGCCGACACATTTGTGAAGCAATTACCCTCCAATTAAAAAATTTTTTTAAATAAGTTCTTTTAGGCTTTTCTACCTGAGTGAACTTTTTGGCTAACCCCAAAAAGAGTTCCTACTGACTATTCTTGTCCAAACAAATGTTTAATCTGTGTCTAACCAAGCCTTAGATTCTTAACTTCCAGTTTACAGAGAATTTAGGGTTTCTAGGATCAACTTTGGAGAAGGCAATGGCACCCCACTCCAGTACTCTTGCCTGGAAAATCCCATGGATGGAGGAGCCTGGTAGACTGTGGTCCATTGGGTCACTAAAAGTCGGACACGACTGAGTGACTTCACTTTCACTTTTCGCTTTCATGCGTTGGAGAAGGAAATGGCAACCCACTCCAGTGTTCTTGCCTGGAGAATCCCAGGGATGCGGGAGCCTGGTGGGCTGCTGTCTATGGGGTCGCACAAAAAAGCGACCTAGCAACACCAGCAGCAGGATCAACTTAAATGACACCATAAGGAAATAATCAGACAAATTCAGAATGTGGGAATTCCACCAGGAAGTTGAATAGGGCTCTTCAAAGAAATCTAAAGTCATAAAAAATGTAGAACAATAAATAATTCAAGTGTTAACAATGAGAAAGGCATAACAATCAAACGCAAAAATGAACTTTGAATTTTAGTTTAAAAAAAAAAACTAGAAAAAACTGGGAAGAGTAATAATGGGGAAAATTGAACATGAATGGGAGTTAGCTAATATTAAGGAATTTTTAATTTCTTTAAATGATTAAGATATCCACTTTGCCACTAGGCAGGAAAAGTGTCCTTATTTTTAAGGGTGAAGTGCCTTGATGTCTGAAATTTATTTTCAAATGATTCACTCCAAAATATAATGATAAACAATGACAATACACAGGTGGCAAAAGATTAAAGTGAATTGAGGGTTTTTCCTGGGTGTTCATTGCTGTTATTTTAGCTGTTATTTTGTTTCTCAGTTTTTGACTCTGCAGCGCTGCAGTATGTTAGTGTTTCTGTCCTTACCTGTTAGTGTTTTTATTTCTCTGGGCCGGATTCCCAAATGTGGAGTGCTGAGTTGAGAGCTATGTACCTTTTCCTTTTTATAAATATAATCAGATTTTCATCTAATGTTTGAAAGTGTCAGTTACCCACTAGATGTTATTGCTTCTCTCAAAAAAAAAAAATTTACCAATATAATGCCCTTTAAAAAGGCATTGGGCTATTGCATGTCCCTGATTGCTAGTGAGAGTGAATGTCTTCTCATATATGTATTGAATATTTGCTTTCCTTCTCCTATGAACTGCTTGGGTTTTGCCCATGTTTTCACCAGAAAAGGCTATTTTCACTTAGATAAATATACCTATAATATTTGTAGCTTATGATTTTTCTCTCTTGTTTAAAATGTCTCTATGTGTGCATGAGTGCTAAGTCGCTTCAGTCATGTCTGACTCTTTGCAGCACTGTGGGCTGTAGTCCCCCAGGCTCTTCTGTCCCTGGGATTCTCCAGGCAAGAATACTGGAGTGGGTTTTCATGCCCTCCTCCAGGGGATTTTCCTGACCCAGGGATTGAACCCATGTCTCCTGTGGCTCCTGATTTGCAGGCAGATTCTTTACTACTGAGCCACCTGTGAAGCCCCATTGGTTGTACAATTATTTCCCTAAGTCTTCTCTGCAAATTCTTATTGCTTTATGTTTTATGTTAAGGTCTTTGATATACTTCATTGGGTAAAATGACTTGAGTTGGACTTGAGGTCAAACTGTGACTATCTTCTTAATATCTGTGAATTGTTTGTAGCATTTTTTTAAGCTTCAGTAGTTCTTCTATCTTCATTATACCACTGTAGCTGATTCTCTGATTTTGATTTGTTTCCTTAAAAAATTCATTTTGATTATATCACTTTAATAACTCAGTCATCTGGCTTATTTTTTATTTATAACACATTTATGCTATGTTGAGTGTTTGAATTCATTTGTAAATGAATCTTTAAAAGTAACCTTGCTTTCTCCTTGGTCTTCACTTATGTATTTATGTATCTAAAAACCTTGCTTAACTAGATCAGATCTCTATTTCTTAAGGCAGCTGAAAAAATTACCAGAGACAGAAGAGCACTGAGTTAAAAAATGGTGGACAATATAATCAGGGAGCACCGGACACATTTGAACTTGACTGTGTTGCCTTTTCCTGCTTAACTTTCCAGAGTTCACAGAAGCAATGAGTGGGCAACATCTTTTGAAAATCAAGTTAACTAAGAAATTTAGAAATTCAGTCTGGCTAGTCAAATTGGAGAATTTAGTCTATAAAACAAACTCTGGCTATGCTTTTATGTATTAACATCTGAGTATAATGTAACAATTTGCCTTAAAATTGGAGATTAAATTTGACAGTGTTCTTCCCTATTTTTTCCCATTTTCTAAAAATAGATCTGACAAACCTAAGGTCAAGGGAGCTCATGTTTACTAATATAGACAAGCTCCAAGGTATATCCTGCAAAATCAACCTTCTCATGACGATGTATCTGTTCTGTGGTGTTTTCCCCCAACAGTGTGTTTAGAGGTCCTAGCAATACAAAGATGGTGCCAACTGAATAAAATTGTGTGGGATTCGTGGATTCCCCCCACTATATGTTATTGTCATAATATTGTTGATCTAACAAATAACCATGAAACTTTAAGTGGCATAAAGCAAGCACTTCCTAAGCTCATGAGCCTGTGAACTGGCACGGCAGTTCTAATCTGGGCCAGCTGATCCCAGTAGCCTGGCTCTAGTCTGTGTTTGGCTGGGGGGTCAGTTAAGGGCTGGCTGGTTTATAATAGCTCCACTTTTATGTCTGGTGTTTGAAGTGATGGAAAAGAGTGTAACTGGGCCATGTGTCTCCATCTCCAGCAGGGCAGCTTGCACGTCTTCACACAACACCTGAATAAGCTTCCAAGAGTGAGAGTGGAAACACACAAAGCTTTTTGATGTCTAGGCTCAGAACTGCATACTGTGTCTCTGGCTGATTCTACTGGACAAAGCAAATCACAAAGCCTCCCCAGACTCAGGAAAATGAAATATATGCCCCACTTTTGGTGGGAAGAGCTGCAAAGGTTATGACTACAAGGAGGGGTGAAGAATTGCTGCCCCTTTGTACAGTCCACCTACGCAGAACACAAAGCTTGAGTTGCACAGAATTGAAGCTTGGTGTATTTGAGTACATGAAGCATAAGTTGGCAGTTAGATGGGAGATCATCCCCCTGGACACGAGCAGGGGGTGATCAAGAGCAAATGGTGGTGGTCAGTGGAGCTCACGATCGTAGGGAGAAAAAACGAAGAGGGATCCAAACTGAAATTCCGTAGTGGGAACCAAACTCTCAAGTCCTCTGATCTCAGTCACATTCAAGTCTGTGAGGAGAGAAGTTAGAAACTCTCCCCGATAGGACTCATGAGTGTGAACTGAATTGATGGTCAATAATAAAAACTCAGGAGATCGTACATGAAGATTTGCATGTCTGACTTCTCTTGAAAATAAGAATCTGGCAAGCTTCTGTCTGAGCTGAGGTCCTGGCACCCCTGTTAGACCTTTTAGACTGGTGTGTCCTCCCCAGCGGCCACTTCCTTGCACATAGCCCACTTCTCTTATTTTCCCAACTTGCCTTTTCTCCCTGAACACCTGAGTTTGCAACCCTTGGACTAGAATAGCTCTAGATTCCTAATTGATGGGGCTTTTAGGAAACAGAGCCAGATCTTGCACTGCATAGTTTTCATGTTTTCTTACAATGAATAAGTGTTCCATTTACAAGAAAAGTAAACAAAAAAGGAAAAGCTCTAAGTTGAAATTCAATAATAAATGTACTTTTGTAATTCACTAATAAATAAAAAGACTTTTTAAAGAGTGAAATATATGGCATTTAATGTACATTTTAGTTTATAAATGAATCATTTCAATTTATTACAATAGTTTAGAGCATAATAAAATCTACTACTAACCCATGATAAAAGGAGGAATCTACCAAAATTATAGTTTAGCCACAACTGGATCAATTTTTAAATTTAAAAAGTTATTAAAATTAGATTATTATTGTTATTATCATGATATTGTGATTTATAATAAGGAATATGCATTGGGGCTTCATCCCAGTTCCTGGTACAGAACTCCCCAAATCCTTGGAATTCCTAAGTATTAAGAGCAATAAAGGTGTCTTCTGTTATGTTAGTAAGGTGATTTAGGGGAAGCAGCTAAGGATGGGACTGGTTATCAGGGGAACCATTAGTGATTGGAGGGTTGATACTTTCAGATACTTCCTCCTGACCTGTAGAGAGAGAAGAGGGTTTGGAGATGGAGTTCAATCACCAAAGGCAAGGAGTTACATCAGTCATGACTACATAGAAAACCTCCACAGAGCCCTCAGAGGACTGGGTTCAGAGCTCTTGAGGCTGGTGAGCAGGTGGAGACTGGGCAGAGGGGCCCGCCTGGAAAGGTCATGGACGTTCTGTGCCTTTTCCCCATACCTTGTTCTGTTCATCTGGCTATTCTTGAGTTATATCATTTTATAATAAACCAATACTCTAGTGAGTAAACTGTTTCTCCAAGTTCTCAAAGAAACGGACCCCAGTGAGGGGCTTCTGGGAGCCTCCAAGCTAGAGCAGGTCAGGCAAAAGCACAGGTGGCAAGCTGGACTTAAGATCGGCATTGAATTCGGGTGGGGGTGGGGGTGGGGGCAAGGCGCAGTCTTGTGGACTGAGCCCCTGAACTGTGTGATCTGACCTTATCTCCAGGCAAACGGTGTCAGAATTGAGTTTAATTGTAGGACACCCAGCTGGTCACAGAGAATTGCTTGGTGGTGTGGGAAAAAATATCCACGCATCTGAATTGGGTGCAAAATCATAATTATTAAAATTATATTATTAAAATATTATTAGAAAATGTTAGTTTAAATATTTATTTGGCATTTTTTCACATTTCATTTTTTTTCCATAAGTTAAAAAAAGTAACAGCCTACCAGGCACCATGGGGTCTTGTCTACCAATCATCTAAGAGAAGCTGGTTGCTAGGTCAGGTACAATATATTTATAGCTAAAGGCTGCCCAAACTAACCTAAATGAAATCTGCTGTTTCTTAAATACAGGGCTCCATGCTTTTCTCCCTTTCCCTACATTCCTTGGAAGTGAAACTTTAATTGTCCATGTTGCTGAACTAAAACAGTGGCAAATCCATGATGAAGTCAGGATGGAGGTAAATGGGAAACATCAGACACCACACTGAGATTTCACTTATTCCTGAGTGTGACAGTAAAAACCCCAGCCTGGGGAGGAACTGGCCATGTTCTTCTTGCGTCTGATCCTCCCAGGGTTTGTCCCCTGGCCCTGAGGGTGGAGCTGTGTGTGAAGGTGACTTGACCCATCATGGCAATGTGAATCTCAAGGCCCTGTGGGTATCACTGTCGTAGCACATTTCCTTCCTGGCTTATTAGAATTCATATGCCAGCAAAACATATTCATAAATGCCCAACATTTGATATTTGAGGAGAATAGGGAACTCTCAATACTCAGGTCAAGCAATTTTATTAGGCACTTTTTAATATGAAAAGAAAAAAAAAAAGGTCATTTGAACATATCCACAATCCATTATTCAAGACTCTTGGGGCCTCTTGTTTTTCAAAATTCATAAATTTGCTGATTTTAGAAAAAGAATATGATGCATATAACACAAGCATTATATACCCCAAGGGGGCCTGGGTCACCCTCATAATCAAGCAAATTAATATCTCTATAGTACCATGTATGGATATTCACATGAAGTGGGATTAAACAATGAATACAAATAGCCTTATGATTATAAATACCCTTATGATTATAAAGTGGAAGTGACAAATAGAATCAAGGGATTAGATCTGATAGACAGAGTACCTGAAGAACTATGAATGGTGTTTTGTGACATTGAACAGGAGGTGGTGATCAAAACCATCCCCAAGAAAAGAAATGCAAAAAGACAAAATGGTTGTCTGGGGAGTCCTTACAAATAGCTGTGAAAAGAAGAGAAGCAAAAGGCTAAGGAGAAAATAAAAGATATATCCATCTGAATGCAGAGTTCCAAAGAATAGGAAGGAGAGATCAGAAAGCCTTCCTCAGTGATCAGTACAAAGAAATAGAGGAAAACAACAGAATGGGAAAGACTAGAGATCTCTTCAAGAAAATTAGAGATACCATGGGAACATTTCATGCAAAGATGAGCACAATAAAGGACAGAAACGGATGGACATAACAGAAGCAGAAGATATTAAGAAGAGGTGGCAGAAAAACTATACCAAAAAAGATCTTAATGATCCAGATAACCATGATGGTGTGACCACTTACGCAGAGCCAGACCTCCTGGAGTTCGAAGTCAGTGGGCCTTAGGAAGCATCACTACAAACAAAACTACTGGAGGTGATGGAATTCCGGTTGAGCTATTTCAAATCCTAAAAGATGATGCTGTGAAAGTGCTGCACTCAGTTCATTTCAGTTGAGTTGCTCAGTAGTGTCTGACTTTTTCTGACCTCTTAGACTGCAGCACGCCAGGCTTCCCTGTCCATCACCAATGCCCGGAGCTTGCTCAAACTCATGTCCATCAAGTTGGCATTGCCATCCAACCACCTTATCTTCTGTCGTCCCCTTCCCCTCCCTCCTTCAGTCTTTCTCAGCATCAGAATCTTTTCCAATGCATCAGTTCTTTGCATCAGGTGGCCAAACTATTGTAGCTTCAGCTTCCACATCAGTCTTCTCAATCTTCTCAATGAATATTCAGGACTGATTCCCTTTAGGATTGACTGGTTTGATCTCCTTGCAGTCCAAGGGACTCTCAAAAGTCTTCTCCAACACTACAGTTAAAATCATCAATTCTTTGGCAGTCAGCTTTCTTTACAGTCCAACTCTCACATCCATACATAATTACTGGAAAAACCATAGCTTTGACTAGATAGGCCTTTGTTGGCAAAGTAATGTCTCTGCTTTTTAATACACTGTCTAGGTTGGTCACAGCTTTTCTTGCAAGCAGCAAGCATCTTTTAATTTCATGGCTGCAGTTACCATCTATAGTGCTTTTGGAGCCCAAGAAAATAAAGTCTGTCACTGTTTCCATTGTTTCTGCAACTATTTGCCATGAAGTGATGGGACCAGATGCCATGATCTTTGTTTATTGAATGTTGAGTTTTAAGTCAGCTTTTTCACTCTCCTCTTTCACTTTCATCAAGAGGCTCTTTAGTTCTTTGCTTTCTGCCATAAGGGTGGAGTCATCTGCATATCTGAGGCTATTGATATTTCTCCTGGCAATCTTGATTCCCTTGTGCTACATCCAGCCCAGTATTTCCCATGATGTACTCTGCATATAAGTTAAATAAGCAGGGTGACAATATGCAGCCTTGACATACTCCTTTCCCAATTTGGAACCAGTCTGTTGTTCCATGTCCCATTCTAACTGTTGCTTCTTGACCTACAAACACATTTCTCAAGAGGCAGATCAGGTGGTCTGGTATTCCCATCTCTTTTAGAATTTTCCATAGTTTGTTGTGATCCACACAAAGGCATTGGCATCGTCAATAAAGCAGAAATAGATGTTTTTCTGGAATTCTCTTGCTTTTTCTATGATAAAATGGATGTTGGCAATTTGATCTCTGGTTCCTCTACCTTTTCTAAATCCAGCTTGAATATCTTGAAGTTCTTGGTTTATGTACTGTTGAAGTCTGGCTTGGAGAATTTTGAGCATTATCTTGCTAGCGTGTGAGATGAGTGCAATTATGCAGTAGTTTGAATTCTTTGGCATTGGCTTTCTATGGGATTGGAATGAAATTGACCTTTTCCAGTCCTGTGGCCACTGCTGAGTTTTCTAAATACCCTGGCATATTGAATGCAGCACTTTTACAGCATCATCTTTTAAGACTTGAAATAGCTCAAGTGGAATTCCATCACCTCCCCTAGCTTTATTCATAGTGATGCTTCCTAAGGCCCACTTGACCTCAGATCCAGGAAGTCTGACTCTAGATGAGGGATCACACCATCGTGATTATCTGGGTCATGAAGATCTTTTTTGTACAGTACTTCTGTGTATGCTTGCCACCTCTTCTTAATATCTTTTGTTTCTGTTAGGTCCATACCGGTTCAGTCCTTTATTGAACACTTCTTTGCATGAAGTGTTCCCTTGGTATCTCTAATTTTCTTGAAGAGATCTCTATTCTTTCCCATTCTATTGTTTTCTTTATTTCTTCACATTGATCACTCAGGATGGCTTTCTGATCTCTCCTTGCTATTCTTTGGAACTCTGAATTCAGATGGATATATCTTTCCTTTTGTCCTTTGTCTTTAGCTCCTCTTCTCTTCTCAGCTATTTGTAAGGCCTCCTCATGCCACCATTTTGTCTTTTTGCATTTCTTTTCTTGGGGATGGTCTTGATCCCTGCCTCCTGTACAATGTCAGAAACCTCCATCCATAGTTCTTCAGGCACCTGTCTATCAGATCTAATCCCTTGTCTGTTTGTCACTTCCACTGTATAACCATAAGGGATTTGATTTAGGCCATACCTGAATGCACTCAATATTGCAGCAAATTTGAAAAACTCATTAGTGGCCACAGGACTTGAGAGGTCAGTTTTCATTTCAGTCCCCAAAAAAGGCAATGTCAAAGAATGTTCAAACTACTACACAATTGCAGTCATCTCACAAACTAGGGATCACAAAGAGTCGGACACAACTGAGCAACTAACACACACTTCACACGTTGGCAAAGTAATGCTCAAAATTCTCCAAGCCAGACTTCAACAGTACATGAACGATGAACTTCCAGATGTTCAAGCTGGATTTAGAAAAGGCAGAGGAACCAGAGATCAAACTGCCAACATCCGTTGGATCATCAAAAAAGCAAGAGAATTCCAGAAATACATCTACTTTTGCTTTATTGACTATGCCAAAGCCTCTGACTGTGTGGATCACAACTAAGTATGGAAAATTCTAAAAGAGATGTGAATACCAGACCACCTTACCTGCCTCCTGAGAAATCTGTATGCAGACCAAGAAGCAACAATTAGAACTGGACGTGGAATAACAGACTGGTTCCAAATTGGAAGAGAAGTACGTCAAGGCTGTATATTGTCACCCTGCTTATTTAACTTATATGCAGAGTACATCATGCAAAATGCTGGGCTGGATGAAGCACAAGCCAGAATAAAAATTGCTGGGAAAAATATCAGAAACCTCAGATATGCAGATGATTCCACTCTTATGGCAGAAAGCGAAGAGGAACTGAAGAGCCTCTTGATGAAAGGGAAAGAGGAGAGTGAAAAAGCTGGCTTAAAACTCAACATTCAAAAAATGAAGATCGTGGCACCTGTTCCCATCACTTCATGGCAAATAGATGGGAAAACAATGGAAACAGTGACAGACTTTATTTCCCTGGGCTCCAAAATCACTGAAGATAGTGACTGCAGCCATGAAATTAACTGTGGAGATTCCTTAAATAACTGGAAGTAGAACTGCCATATAACCCAACAATCCCACTGCTGGGCATACACACAAAGGAAACCAGAATTGAAAAAGACACGTGTACCCCAATGTTCATCGCAGCACTGTTTATAATAGCTAGGACATGGAAGCAACCTAGATGTCCATCAGCAGACGAATGGATAAGAAAGATGTAAAACATATACACAATGGAATATTACTCAGCCATTAAAAAGAATGCATTTGAATCAGTTCTAATGAGGTGGATGAAATGGAGCCTAACAGAGTGAAGTAAGCCAGAAAGAAAAACACCAATACAGTATACTAACACATATATATGGAATTTAGAAAGATGGTAACGATAACTGTATGCGAGACAGCAAAGGAGACACAGATGTATAGAACAGACTTTTGGACTCTGTGGGAGAGAGCAAGGGTGGGATGATTTGGGAGAATGACACTGAAACATATATATTATCATATGTGAAATAGATCGCCAGTCCAGGTTGGATGCATGAGACAGGGTGCTCAGGGCTGGTGCACTGGGATGACCCAGAGAGATGGGATGGGGAAGGAGGTGGGAGGGGGGTTCAGAATGGGAACACATTTACACCCGTGGCAGATTCATGTCAATGTATGGCAAAACCAATACAATATTGTAAAGTAATCAGCCTCCAAATAAATAAATAAATCAACATGTTGATATCAATATTAAAATAAATAAATAAAGAGAAAGAGCCATGACCAAACAAAAAAATAAATAAATAAAAGATGCTTGCTCCTTGCAAGAAAATGTATGACCAACCTAGACAGCATATTGAAAAGCAAAGACATTACTTTGCCAACAAAGGACCGTCTAGTCAAGGCTGTGGATTTTCCAGTAATCATGATTGGATGTGCAGGTCTGCTGCAGTTTATGGGATCACAAAAAGTTGGACTTGACTGAGCAACTGAACTGAATGTATGGATGTGAGAGTGGGACCTTAAAGAAAACTGTGCACCAAAGAATTGATACTTTCGAACTATGGTGTTGGAGAAGACTATTTGAGAGTCCCTTGGATTGCAAGGAGATGAAACTAGTCAATAATAAAGGAAATCAGTCCTGAATATTCTTTAGAAGGACTGATGCTGAAGTTGAAGCTCCTATACTTTGGCCACCTGATGCGAAGAGCCAACTCATCAGAAAAGACCCTGATGCTGGGAAAGATGGAATGCAGGAGAAGAAGGGTATGACAGAGAATGAGATGGTTGGATGGCATCACTGACTTGATGACCATGAGTTTGAGCAGCTCTGGGCATTGGTGATGGACAGGGAAGCCTGGCGTGCTGTAGTCCATGGAGTTGCAAAGAGTCAGACATGCCTGAGTGACTGAACTGAACTGATAGATAACCTTATATCAATTAATGTCACAAAGACCATTTTGTGATAAATTTTTAAGCTTCTTAATTTCAGAACCCTGGAGATTTTAGAATTGCAGATAAGGGATTACTGATAAGTATTAAATAACAAAGTTTGGCCATGCTTCCTGGCATGAAAGTGAAAGTGAAGTCATTCAGTCGTGTCCGACTCTTTGCAACCCCATGGACTGTAGCCTACCAGGCTCCTCCGTCCATGGGGTTTTCCAGGCAAGAGAACTGGAGTGGGTTGCCATTTCCTTCTCCAGGAGATCTTCCCCACCCAGGGATCGAACCCGGGTCTCCCACATTGAAGACAGACGCTTTACCGTCTGAGCCACCCTGGCATAGAAGCAAGAACAAAAAGCAAGTGAGCTAAAGGGGATGTTTTCAAGCTGCTGGCGCTGTCCAGAACGTGGGTGAGAAAAGGGAATCGGGACATGGTGGGGCAGGTGCCCTGAGGACTGTCTGTACCCTCGGCTTTCCAGGGTTCAGACTGCCCTGAAGTTGCATATGGAAGACATACAGCCAAGTCAAAACCCAAGCAAAACTGGGAGCTCAGAGTAGAACCAGAACAGGAAGATCATCAGGGTGTCTAAATCAGGGATCAATCAGCCACATCCACAGTGGAATTACCCATGAGTTGCTGAGAAATGCAAGATCTTGGGCATTTAGAAAAAGCATTTGGCCTCACATGCTGCTTCTAAGATTAAGCCCCCTGCTTACCATTCAATAAACAAAGAGAATTTTATTCAAGATTCTGGGTTTCAATTGAACTCTGCTCAGCAGAGCTTCCCAGCAGGCAGCGCCCGCCCCCCCTCCCCCACTTCAGACAGACTCCAGGCTTTTACCTGTTTTATGGCTGAGGCCACCATATGTCTGCATTTGAAGAAAGGTTCTATAATTTTGAAATACTGAAAATTCTCCAGAACACTAAACAGATAAATCTGAATGCAGTTTAACATGCAACAGAAACAGTTTATGAGGCAAATAAAAATTAGAATACAAAAAGGAATCAGAATAAAGGGATGATAAAAGAAGTCGCTATAGAAGTTCAAGTTGGTTGCCTAACTATGCCGGCTTTGTGAAACGTGCTGAGCTCCTGTTTAGAAGTATTGGCTCCCCAGCCCCTGGGTGGGGCTGCACGTCGTAAAGCCCGCTCCTTGACCATCTGTCCACTCCAGCTGACTCTTGGCTCTCGCAGCCCGACTTCTGGCTGACTTTGCACCCCCAGCTATTAGTAGTTGCCAGTCTCTAAATTTAAGAACTTCACATCATCGCAGATTACTTTGGTAGACTTTTTCAACAGACCCACCTCTGCATGTATGTATTTATATTAAATAAATGGCCTTTAGCTTTATTTTGCCACACATAACTCAGACTTGACTTTTAGGTAAGGACAAATGACATGTCCGACTCACCTCGATTTTACATCTTCTCTATAGATAACCAGTTGTTGTTGTTGTTCAACTGCTAAGTCATGGCCAACTCTTTGTGACCCCAAAGAGTTTGGACTGTAGTGTGCCAGGCTTCCCTGGCCTTCACTGTCTCCTGGAGTTTGCTCAAACTCATGTCCATTGAGTCAGTGATGCCATCCAACCATCTCATCCTCTGTCACCGACTTCTCCTCCTGCCATCAGTCTTTCCCAGCATCAGGGTCTTTTCCAATGAGTTAGACCTTCACATCAAGTGGCCAAAGTATTGGAGCTTCAGCTTCAGCATCAGTGCTTCCAGTGAATATACAGGACTGATGTCCTTTAGGATTAACTGGTTTGATCTTGCAGTCCAAGGGACTCTCAAGAGTCTTCTCCAACACCACAGTTTGAAAGCATCAGTTCATCATCGCTCAGCTTTCTTTATGGTCCACCCTTCACATCCACACATGACTACTGGAAAAACCATAGCTTTGACTATACAGACCTTTGTCAGCAAAGTGATGTATCTGCTTTTAAATATTCTATCTAGGTTTGTCATAGCTCTTCTTGCAAGGAACAAGCGTCTTTTAATTTCATGGCTGCAGTCACCATCTGCAGTGATTTTGAAGCCCAATAAAATAAAATCTGTTACTGTTCTCATTTTTTCCCATCTATTTGCCATGAAGTTATGGAACTGTTTGCCATCATCTTCGTTTTCTGAATGTTGAGTTTTAAGCCAGCTTTTTCACCCTCTACTTGCACCCTCATCAAGAAGCTCTTTAGTTCCTTTTCACTTTCTGCCATTAGAGTGGTGTCATCTGCATATCTGAGGTTGTTGATATTTCTCCTTGGAAATCTTGATTCCAGCTTGTCTGGAATTCATCCAGTCCAGCATTTCACATGCTGTATTCTGCGTAGAAGTTAGATAAGCAGTGTGACAATACAAAGCCGTGACATACTCCTTTCCTGATCTTGAACTAGGCCATTTTTCCATGTCCGGTTCTAACTATTTGCCCCTTGACCTGCATACAGGTTTCTCAGGAGACAGGTAAGGTGGTCTGGTATTCCCATCTCTTTAAGAATTTTCCATAGTAGGAAACCAGTGGATGACATTGAAATTAATTGATTCCTCCCAAGTCTTTGTCCATCTCTCAAGGAGCTCCTCCATGGGCATTCATAGAAACCTAAATGACATAAAATCACCCTCTCTCTTGCTGTCTCCCAGCTGCAGGTGGAACTGGAGCAGGAATACCAAGACAAGTTCAAAAGGCTGCCCCTGGAGATTTTGGAATTCGTGCAGGAAGCCATGAAAGGGAAGATTAGTGAAGACAGCAATCACAGCTCTGCCCCTCCCGTGATGACCTCAGACTCTGGAAAACTAAACCAGAAGCCTCCTTCCAGTGAAGAATTGGAAGGAGAAAACCCAGGAAAAGAGTTTGATACCCCTCTGTGATCATTCCTGCCAGGCCTTCAGAACACACATTGTCCTTCCAGCTCCATCAAACTCTCTCTTCTTACAAAGATCACTGCCCAGGAGCATCTTCCTGAGAGGCATCCCTTAGATTAAAATCCACCTGGAGGGAGAGTTCCAGAAGGATCCATGCAGCTTCCCTGTGCCCAAGCTCCATGTGTCATGTGGAAACTACTGCAGATCTGCTAGTAAAGAGTGCATGTATGTGGGCTTCTGGTTTTCTTTCTAATAGTACACTCAAAGTAGGCAACTTCCAGGCTCCACAGAACACTTAATGAAGGATAGTGTCTTTGAAAAAAAGCAAGCTCATGTTTTTATTTGAAGCTCTGGTGTAAAGTATGTCAAAGTAATAGAAATAGTTGAGAAATGCATAGCATTATTTAACACTATTGAACAGCCAACTTTGAGCTTTTTTTCCCCCTAACTGCCCCTCAACTACCATATCTTTGGGTTGACATGCATATTAAATTGTTTCATCCTTTTCTTTGCAAGCACTGGTGGCTTGCTGATTTATTTATCATAGAGGCATCAATGTACTTGTTGCTGACATGGCTTTATTGGATACCACAGTGACTTAATAAGCTGGCTTTCTGCCTTGATGGTCCAGTGAAGCCATCTCTAGACTTGACAACATGACTTGTACATTTGTCTGCATGAGCAAGGTGGCCGCAGACTTCCAGGCAGTGTGCTATCTGAGTCAACTATTGCACTCAGAGTCTGGGTATTTGTTGGTCCTTGGCCTAATATCATTAAAAAACTGCAAAGATCTGTTCAGTTGAATAAAAATCGTTGAGCCAATGTCTGTTGAGCAGAGATTCAGTCAGAGTGAACAGGTTCCAGCAGTTATTTTGCTGTCTGACTTCTTTATGGTTCCTTTATTTTAATACAGAGATAAAGATTGAATATTTATCTAGAGACTACACAGACCCACATATAAATGATACGCATTAATCTCCATGTGTATATGTATGCTCTCAGCCATATAAGTGCATACACATACACAACACACACACACATTCATATGAGTGTGGATATGAGTTTCTTAATTGGCAATGACCCAAATCTCTTCCACAAGACTTAAAATCAAATTGAACATAGAGAAGAAAATGGTCAAACATATAGATTTATGTGGATATTAAATTATATCAAAATTCTAAGAAACAATTGATGGAGCTTTTGATGCAAGTTGAGGTAGATTGAAGACTTAGAATATGATTTTGATGTGTATTTTGCAAGATCAAAAACTGGATTTTAAGTATTTTAAGCTTGTTTTAATGGTAGGAATATATAAAAATATATAGGACAGCAATATGGAAATGTACTAGTATTTTCCATAATTTTTAAGTCTGACAGATTTCAATTTATTTCTCACATTAAAAAATCTTTCATTATATATTTGCTATGTACATTTAATTCACTTAACTGTTTTTTAATTAAGTTCCTATGTTAAGTGGTGTAAGAGAAACAAATTATATTATAATAAAATGGATCAAGAACATTATAGAAAGGTCTTAAGTAAGAGAGAATAATTATATAGAGGAAAATATAATTAAGAGAGTAACACAAGGAACTTTGAAGTTAAAGCCCTGAAGCAAGATGCTCAGTTTTATTTTACTTTGAAACAATTGCCTGATTGTAGCTTAGCAAAATATTTTCAAACACAAGAGCTAGCTGTGTCCTGAAAATTGTGTTTTAAGAATTTCATATTTTTATGAAAAATTATTCTATTTAACTTTAAGCAATAACTAGGGATTACAATTAAGTTTTAATCAAAATGAAGGCTTAGTTCAAACATTAGGAAAGAGTATTTGATTAAAAAAACACATCTAGGGAGACACAAGGGGAGAAAAATCCCATCCCCTTTGGAGATGATTATGTTTTGATCTAAAGGATTTGGGGTGTTAATTAGACACTTAATAAAGCTTCACTTCTACTGAATGAGAACACTTTTGTAAATCATTCAACTTTTGCACTTTGAAAGAAAGGCATTAATCATAAGGAAGCAAGAATGGTCAAAATAGAATGCTGCATTTTTATAAACAAAATTACAGACTGTATAAAATTGTAGAAGAATGAACTAACAATAGCATTAATAACCAAAACACACAATGGTGATTATTACAGAATGTTGTATCAAATTTTAGTCCAGAGATAGGCTGAAGCTGAATAACCTTGACTTACACAAAACTGTTTTAGTAGTTGGGTTTCATTATCTTAGTGACTGTAATCATTTTGCAATACGTTTGTATTTGGCCATTTCCTGTAATCCCATTTTTAAATCTGTACAGTACCACTTTTTGCAGTTGTGGGGGTAGTGTGTAACACTGTCCGTCTTGCATCATTGAAACTACTACAGTGATCCTATCATTTAATAATGTTAATATTACTTGAAATAGAGTAAGATAAAGAAAAAGGGTCTATATGGTGTGCAGTTTGTGCCTTTCTGTATTTGCCTTGTTCCTTGTTGAATGTGTGAAATTCTGTACTGTGGTTTTCCTATAATAGCGAGTAGAACTGTGCAGTAAACTAGACTGTGCCCCTCTGATCCTTTACACTACTGAGAATTGCGTGGTTTTGGCAGTGTAAACCAATTTTCAAAGTTGTAATGACTTGCCATGTGGCTTTGGTTTTTAACAGTTCATTATAACATTTCAGTATCACCATACATTAATTAATACTCCTGTGATAGATAAGCAGTCATTAAATAATTCCAAAAGAAAGGGCCATTGCTTGCATTATTTTGAATTTAATGTTGCGCTTGTGCACTGTATAAATATTGTTTGTGATGGATTGGACATTGTGACTTTTGCCTTTTCAGAAGAAAAAAAAAGATAGGACGAAATATCTGAAGCTCTTAAAATGTACATATTTTGGTTCTATCTCAAATTATTTAAAATGCATAATTCACATTTTTGTAATAATTCTATGCAATTTTGTGGCATGATGTTTCTTCCACTTGTAATTTTATGTGCTTTCATCACAAATCCAAAGGAAAATAAAAATTTCTTAACACAACCCAGCTATTATTTCCTGGTGTTGGGGGCAAGCTTCTTTTGATGGGCAGGAAGGTGGGAGCAGCTCTGATGCCAGGTTTTAGGGCCATAATGCCCACCCTCATGGGGCGCTTTAGTGCCTGTGCAGGAAATCCAGAGGCTGAAATGCCTGTGCTCAAGGGCACGGTTGTCAGCACTCTGTCAGTCCACCCTCCATCCGGACTGGCATTGAATTTGCCAATTGCTCCTATATCCAGGACTCTGCCTATTCCCTTCCTTCCTCAACCAAAGGTAAGGAAGGTGAAACTGTCAAAGGATTTTTTGACAAATAATGGATGTGACAAGCACTGACAGGGTATTTGATGTAAGTTTTCTTACACAAAAGATAAAAAAGAGTCTGCCACATTGATTTTTGAAAAAGAAATATACGTATGAGTTCTGAGAATGTCTCATAGACCTCCAAATGCTTCCCAGGTGGCTCAGTGGTAAAGAATCCGCCTGCCAGTGCAGGAGATGCAAGAGATGTGAATTCAATCCCTGGTTGGAAAGATCCCCTAGAGGAGGAAATGTCAACTTGCTCCAGTATTTTGCCTGGAAAATTCCATGGACAGAGGACTCTGACGAGCAACAGGGACCACAAAAAGTCAGACTGAGCACGTGCGTGCATGCACACACACACACACACACACACACACACACACATTTCACTTTGGGAGCAGTGTCGCTCACATTGAAGGACATGAAAATATATGCATGGCCATCTGTGGAAAATCCAACCTGCCGCATACCGTATGCACCAAACCAAGTTTCTTTACACTCAAGCCTGCTCTATATCCTTTCTTTTCTACATCAAAGAATAGAACCATTATCAGTTCAGTTGCCCAAGACCAAAGGTGGACATCATCCCTGACAGTCTCTCTCCCTCATCCCCTTTCCAATAATTCACCAATCTGGGTCAATTCTGACCCTGCGGAATAGCCTGCAGATTCATTCTCTTTCTATCCCCTCTGCTAATGCTAGTTTCAGCCTCCATCTCCTCCCACCTGCCAAGGTTCTAAATGGTTTGCTGCCTCTAATTCTAAATCATGTAACCATTTCTACATATTGGAGCCAGACTGATCAAACGAAAACAAAACTGGAGATTAACAGCCTTTAATGAACCCCAGCTGTCTTCAGGATAAAGTCTAAATTCCACAATAAATGTTTAAGATCTTACATGATTTGGTTTGTACATAACGCTCCACTCCTGCCTTACGGACAATCACCTTCCGGGCTTTTTAAATACTATGCCCTCAACTACTTAGATCCATACTTTCTCTTTTCCTTGAACCCTCCTGAAAAAACACTTATACACACACTCAAGTTCTCTCTTTTCCCTAACTCTAATTCAACTTCAGGTTTATAGAATAAATGTCACTTCTTCTAGGAAGCTTTCTTTGATCTGCCCAAGTTCCCCCTCAACTGTGCTTTATCAGTTATCTCTTGCTGCATAACAAACGCCTCCAACACTCAGTGTTACATTAAAAGAAAATGTTCTATTGAGTGTGAGTCTACAGATAAGAACCTGGTTCTGCTCCCCTGGGCTGGGCTGGGCTGATCTCACCTGGGCTCACCGGTAAACCTGCAGGTAACTATGAGTTGCCTGGTGGTTAACCCTGGCTGGGCTATTTGACATGTCTGGAATGTTGGCTGGAACAACTAGACTGATTTGGCTCTTCTCTATGTGATTTTTTTTCACCCTTCGGCAGGCTAGCAATGGGTTTTTCACGTGTCCAAGACAGCAACCAGAGAACAAGCAAAAGCCTTCAAGGCTTCTTGAAGTCTAAACTCAGAACTAGCACACCATTACTCCCAACACATTCTGTTGGTGAACATAAGCCACAAGACCAGTTCTGTTTAAGAATAAAAGGATACTACGGTGCTATAGAGAAAATGATGTGGACACAGGGTGGTCACTGACACAATAAATCCATCAAAACCATGTAATTTCTTTCACATATAGAGTATGTACCAACTGCAATGTACTGGCCCATCCTCCACTGACAACCTTTGATATCAGAAGTCACATCTCATCCCCAAACACACCATAATTAAATCCCTCAGTAAATATTGCATTTATTGTGAATAAATGTGTATACTTATCCAGTTATTAGTGCTAATGTAGAAAAATAACAATTTATATATGAAGAATAAGAGTTACTAACTCAAAGCTACAGTAAGTATTATTTATTCACAGCTCTCTGATAATAGGGCTAGACCACACAGAACCATCTTTACTTGCAGCACCAACCCCTTTTCTTGCAAACACAACACTGCAAGAGACAGATGAAAATATATTAGTCACCAAATAGTAGATTCTTGAACACAGATGGAGAAAGCTAGTCTCACTTTGCATTCCAGTGCATATACCAACAGCCCCATTTTGCCCACAACTGTGAACTCAGGAGCCATTCTTTGTCCCCCAGAATTCACATACAGTTCAGTTGTTTCTTTGGGCATTATGCATATATTTTTAATTACAGTTTTATTAAGTAGTTTATTCATATACACAAAGTTCATCTTTTGAAAGTACACCTTTCAATAGCTTTTAGTATAGTCAAAAGTTATTCATCAATCACCACTCTTATTTCATAACATTTTCATCTCCCCAAAAGGAAACCCCATCTTCATCAGCAGTCACTTCCTTTTCCCTACCTCCTCTCTTTAATCCCCAGAAATCATTAGGCTATCTTCTATCTCTGTGGATTTATCTACTCGGGACATTTTAAATGATCAGATTTATATAATTTGTGGCCTTTTGGGTCTGGATTGTTCCATTTGGCACAAAAATTTTAAGGTTCAGTTTACAACATGAATCAGTAGTTCTTTCCTCCTAATAGTTGAATAATACACCATTTTATAGACATTTCATTCCTTCATCCATCACTTGATGGACATTTTAATTGTTTCTACTTTTTGACTATTATAAATAATGAGTGTTATAAATAAACACTCATGTACAAGTTTTTGCATGGAAAAGTTTCAGTTCTCTTGGGTATATACCTAGAAGTAGAATTGCTCATTTGTATATTAACTCCATTTAACTTTTTGAGGAACAGCCAGATAGTTTTCCAAAGTGGCTGCACCATTTTACAGACCTAGAAATGTATGAAGATTCCAATCTTTCCTCATCCTTGCCAATGCATGTTCTCCTCTGTCATTTTGATTATCACCATTCTAGTAGATGTGAAAAGTATTTCATTGCAGCTTTGATTTGCATTTTCCTGATGACTAATGATGTTGTGTGTCTTGACCATATGCGTATAATTTCTGGAGAAATGTCTATTTAAAAGCTTTGTGAATTTTTAATTGGGTAAGTATTTTAAAATCTGGGTCCCCTTTCTTGATTTTTGTCCTCCAATCCCTTTTGTGCCTGCTATCTCAAAGCTTTGTCTAAGAAGCCTCTCTCAATTATCATTCCTCTCTTGGTTATTGAATCAGTTCAGTTCAGTCACTCAGTCATGTCCAACTCTTTGCGACCCTATGAATTGCAGCACGCCAGGCCTCCCTGTCCATCACCAACTCCCGGAGTTTACTCAAACTCATGTCTATCGAGTCGGTGATGCCATCCAGCCATCTCATCCTTGTTGTCCCCTTCTCCTCCTGCCCCCAATCCCTCCCAGAATCAGGGTCTTTTCCAATGAGTCAACTCTTCACATGAGGTGGCCAAAGTATTGGAGTTTCAGCTTCAGCATCAGTCCTTCCAGTGAACACCCAGGACTGAATACATGGAGTTAATCTGGAAAATGGCCCTGGTTATTTTCTACGTGAAGCCAAAAAGTAATTGGTCTGCTTACTTTTTTCACTAAATCTCATGTATTTGTTTATTTTCCAAGATTTGACTCTGCCTTTCAAGAACAAACTAAAAATTAAGTCCCATAAATATGGGTTGAATTCACCGGGATTCAGTGAATTTTTTATGGAAGGAAATTTATTAAGGAGAAGTGAAAGTTTGAATGTTGCTATGGAAATATTTACCAAATAACCTTTGAGAATTGAAGCTATCAATTTGTGTTATCAAACTTATGCTACCAAAAAGCTCAATGTGTCAATAAGAAATATATCAATAATCTAGAAAAACCTTGCCAATAAAACTATGACTTTTCATCAAACATAAAGGCACACCCCAACTTCAGAAAGTTACAAGTAAAAGTGTATCCCAGCATACTACCAAAGAAAATCGTCAAACTATAGAGGAAGACATAAAAAGAAGAAGAAATGAACAGAGAACTATAAAAACAAAGAGAAAACAATAAAATGCCCAAAGTACATATTTATCAATCCTTTAAGTGTCGATGAAATAAACATCCCAATCAAAAGACAAAGGGTGGTTTATTGGTTTAAAAAAAAAAATCTATATGCTGGCTATAGGAGACTAATTTCAGAGTTAAACACACACACAGAATTAAAATGAGGAGATGGAAAAATATTTCAAGCAAATGGAATTTATAAGAAAGTAGAGGTAGAACTAAAGAGAACTAAAAAGCCTCTTGATGAAAGTGAAAGAGGAGAGTGAAAAAGCTGGGTTAAAACTCAACATTCAAAAAATGAAGATCATGGCATCCGGTCCCATCACTTCATGGCAAAAGATGGGGAAACAATGGAAACAATGACAGACTTTATTTTCTTGGGCTCCTAAATCACTGTGGATGGTGACTGCAGCTATGAAATTAAAAGACCCTGCTCCTTGGAAGAAAAGCTGTGACAAACCTTAACAGTGTATTAAAAAGCAGAGATAGTACTTTGCAACAAAGGTCCATGTAGTCAAAGCTTTCCAGTAGTCATGTATGGATGTGAGAGTAGGGCCATAAAGAAGGCTGTGTGCCAAAGAACTAATGCTTTTCAACTGCGGTGCTGGATAAGACTTATGAGAGTCCCTTGGACTTCATGGAGTTCAAACCAGTCAATCCTAAAGGAAATCAACCCTGAATATTCGCTGAAAGTACTGATGCTGAAGCTGAAGCTTCAATACTTTGGCCATCTGTTGGGAAGAGCGGACTCACTGGAAAAGACCCTGATGCTGGGAAAGATTGAAGGCAGGAGGAGAAAGGAATGACAGAGGATGAGATGGTTGATGGCATCATTGACTCAATGGACATGAGTTTGAGCAAACTCTGGGAGATGGTGAAGGACAGGGAAACCCGGCATGCTGCAGTCCATGGGGTTGCAGAGTCAGACACAACTGAGCCACTGAACAACAGCAAGCAAAACTGTTCAGCTTTCTGGGCTTCCCTCATAGCTCAGCTGGTAAAGAATCCACCTGCAATGCAGGAGACCCCAGTTCGATTCCTGGGTCAGGAAGATCCGCTGGAGAAGGGCTAGGCTACCCATTCCAGTATTCTTGGGCTTCCCTGGTGGCTCAGCTGGTAAAGAATTCACTTGCAATGTGGGAGACCTGGGTTCGTTCCCTGGGTTGGGAGGATCCCCTGGAGAAGGGAAAGGCTCCAGTATTCTGGTCTGGAGAATTCCATGGACTATACAGTCCAGGGGATTGCAAAAACTCAGACAAAACCGAATGACTTTCACGTTCTTTCCAAAGAGCAAGTGTCTTAATTTCATGGTCACAGTCACCTTCTGCAGTGATTTGGAGCCCAAGAAAATAAAACCAGTCCTTCTTTCCACTTTTCCCCATTTTATTTGCCATAAAGTATAGCAAGATGCCATCATGACACCTTGATGACAAGATGCCATCATCTTAGGTTTTTGAATGTTGAGTTTTAAGCCTTCTTTTTCACTCTCTTCTTTCACCCTCATCAAGAGGCTCTTTTATATCTACATTTCTGAGGTTGTTATTTCCTCTGGAAATCTTGCTTCCAGCTTGGGATTCATCCAGCCCAGCATTTTACATGATGTCCTCTACATAGACGTTAAATAAGCAGGGTGACAATATAAAGCCTTGACATACTCCTTTTTCAATTTTGAATGAGTCCATTATTCCATTGTTTTGTTTCATCGTGATGTCCAGTTTTTGTGACCCACATGGACTATAACTTGCCAGGCTCCTCTGTCCATGGGATTGTTCAGGCAATAATACTGGAGTTGGTTGCTATTTCCTCCTCCAGGCAATCTTCCCACTCCAGGGTACAAACCTGCATCTCTGTGTCTCCTGCATTGTAGGCAAATTCTTTTCCCACTGAGCATTGGTTATAATTGTTGCTTCTTGACCTACATACAGGTTCTCAGGAGGTAGGTAAGGTAGTCTAGTATTCAAATCTCTTTAAGAAATTTCCACAGTTTGTTGTGATCCACACAGTCAAAAGCTTTAGTGTAGTCAATGAAGCAGAAGTAGATGTTTTTCTGGAATCCCCTTGATTTTTCTATGATCCAGCGGATGTTGGCTATTTGATCTCTGGCTTCTCTGCCTTTTCTAAATCCAACTTGTACACCTGGAATTTCTCAGTTCACATACTGCTGAAGCCTAACTTGAAGGATTTTGAGCATTACCTTGCTAGTATGTGAGATGAGCACAATTGTACAGTAGTTTGAACATTTTGAACATTTGGCTTTGCCTTTCTTTGGGTTTAGAATGAACACTGACCTTTTCCAGTCCTGTGGCCATTGCTGAAGTTTCCAAATTTGCTATCATATTGCAGCATTTCAACAACATCATCTTTTAAGATTTGAAATAGCTCAACTGGAATTCTATCCCCTCAACTAGCTTTGTTCACAGTAATGCTTCCTAAGGCCCACTTGATTTCACACTCCAGGCTGTCTGGCTCTAGGTGAGTGACCACACCATCATGGTTCTCTGGGTCATTAAGACCTTTTTTGTACAGTTCTTCTGTGTATTCTTGCCACCTCTTCTTAATCTCTTCTGCTTCTGTTAGGTCCTTGCCATTTCTGCCCTTTCAGTTCAGTCGCTCAGTCGTAGCTAACTTTTTTTGACCCCATGGATGGCAGCACGCCTGGCTTCCCTGTCCATCACCAGCTCCCATAGTTTATTCAAACTCATGTCCATCGAGTCAATGATACCATCCAACCATCTCATCTTCTGTTGTCCCCTTTTCCTCCTGCCTTCAATCTTTCCCAGCATCAGGGTCTTTTCCAATGAGTCAGTTCTTCGCATCAGGTGACCAAAATATTGGAGTTTCAACTTCAGTATCAGTCCTTCCAATGAATATTCAGGACTGAATTCCTTTTGGATGGACTGGTTTGATCTCCTTGCAGTGAAAGGGACTCTCAAGACTCTTCTCCAATGTGGGAGACCTGGGTTTGATCCCTGGATTGGGAAGATCCCCTGGAGAAGGGCAAGACTACCCACTCCAGTATTCTGGCCTAGAGAATTACAGTCCATGGGGCCACAAAGAGTCAGACACAACTGAGTGGCTTTTACTTCTGTCCTTTACTGTGCCCATCTTTGCATGAAGTTTTCCCTTCAGTATCTCCAATTTTCTTGAAGAAATCTCTAGTCTTTCCCATTCTATTGTTTTCCTCTATTTCTTTGCATTGTTCACTTAAGAAGGTTTTCTTATCTCTCCTTGCTATTCTCTGGAACTCTGCATTCTGTTGGGTATATCTTTCTCTTTCTCCTTTGCCTGTCACTTCTCTTCTTTTTTCAACTATTCGTAAGGCCTCCTTAAACAACCACTTTGTCTTCTTGCATTTCTTTTTCCTTGGGAGGGTTTTGGTTACTGCCTCCTGTACGATGCTACAAACTTCTGTCCAAAGTTCTTCAAGCACTCTGTCTATCATACCTAAACCCTTGAATCTATTCATCACCTCCAGTGTATAATGTATAATCCCTTATTACTATAAGGGATTTAAGTCATACCTGAATGGCTTAGTGGTTTTCCATACTTTCTTCAATATAAGCCTGAATTTTGTGATAAGGCACTGATGATCTAAGTCATAGGAAGATCCAGATCTTGTTTTTGCCTAATGTATAGAGCTTTTCCACCATATGATTTACAATATAATCTCTATCATATGATCTACTATATGTTCAAGCACTTTTACTCCTGGGCATATAACCAGAACAAAACAAAAAAACACTAATTCAAAAAAATGCATGCTTTCCAATGTTCATAACATCTTTATTTACAATAGCCAACATACAGAAGCAACCTAAGTCCTCTCAACAGATGAATGGGAAAAGAAGATGTGGCATATTATTCAATCATAGAAAGAATGAAATTCTCCTGTTTGCAAAAATGTGGATGGACCTAGAGAATATTATGCCTAGTGAAGTAAGTCAGACAGAGGAAGGCAAATATTCCATGATATCACTTATTCTTGGAATCTAAAAATAAAACAAACAAATTCATATAGCATAAAAGAAACAGACTCAAAGATATTGAAACCAAGCTAGTGGTTACCAGTGGGGAGAGGAAAGGGAGGAGGGGCTAGATAGGGCTATGGGACAAGGAAATACAAACTACTATGTATAGAGATAGGTAACCAACAAGGATATATTGTACACTACAGAGAATTATCTCCATTACTTTGTAATAACTTTTTTAAGAATTTACTTATTTTTTATTGAAGGATAATTGCTTTACAGAATTTTGTTCTTTTCTGTGAAACCTCAACATGAATCAGCCGTAGGTACACATATATCCCCTCCCCTTTGAACTTCCCTCCCATCTTCCCTCCCATCTCTCCCCTCTAGGTTGATACAGAGCCCCTGTTTGAGTTTCCTGAGCCAGACAGCAAATTCCCATTGGCTGTCTATTTTACACATGGTGATGTAAGTTTCCCTGTTACTCTCTCCATATGTCTCACCCTCTCCTCCCCTCTCCCCATGGCCGTAAGTCTATTCTCTATGTCTGTTTCTCCATTGCTGCCCTGCAAATAAATTCTTCAGTACCCTTTTTCTAGATTCTGTATATATGTGTTAGAATACGATATTTATCTTTCACTTTCTGACTTACTTCACTCTGTATAACAGATTCTAGGTTCATCCACCTCATCAGACCTGACTCAAATGTGCTCCTTTTTATGGCTGAGTATATACCATTTTGGCAATAAGGAGTTCATGATCTGAGCCACAGTCAGCTCCCAGTCTTGTTTCTGCTGACTGTATAGAGCTTCTCCATCTTTGGCTGCAAGGAATATAATCAATCTGATTTCGGTGTTGACCATCTAGTGATGTCCATGTGTAGAGTCTTCTCTTGTGTTGTTGGAAGAGGGCATTTGCTATGACCAGTGTGTTCTCTTGACAAAACTCTATTAGCCTTTGCCCTGCTTCATTCCGTACTCCAAGGTCAGTCTTGTGTGTTACTCCAGGTGTTTCTTGGCTTCCTACTTTTGCATTCCAGTCCCCTGTAATGAAAAGGACATCTTTTTTGGGTTTTAGTTCTAAAAATAGTTCATAGAACTGTTCAACTTCAGCTTCTTCAGCGATACTGGTTGGGGCATAGGCTTGGATTACCATGATATTGAATGGTTTGCCTTGGAAACGAACAGAGATCATTCTGTCATTTTTGAGATTGCATCCAAGTACTGCATTTTGGACTCTTTTGCTGACCATGATGGCTACTCCATTTCTTCTAAGGGATTCCTGCCCACAGTAGTAGATATAATGGTCATCTGAGTTAAATTCACCCATTCCAGTCCATTTTAGTTCATTGATTCCTAGAATGTCGACATTCACTCTCGCCATCTCCTGTTTGACCACTTCCAATTTGCCTTGATTCATGGACCTAACATTCCACGTTCCTATGCAATATTGCTCTTTACAGCATCAGACCTTGCTTCTATCACCAGTCCCATCCACAACTGGGTATTGTTTTTTGCTTTGGCTCCATCCCTTCATTCTTTCTGGAGTTATTTCTCCACTGATCTCCAGTAGCACCTACCGACCTGGGAAGTTCCTCTTTCAGTATTCTATCATTTTGCCTTTTCATACTGTTCATGGGGTTCTCAAGGTAAGAATACTGAGGTGGTTTGCCATTCCCTTCTCCAGTGGACCACATTCTGTCAGAAAGAATTGAAGAAAGTCGGGAAAACCACTAGATCATTCAGGGATGACCCACATCAAATCCCTCATGACTATACAGTGGAAGTGAGAAATAGATTTAGGGGACTAGATCTGATAGACAGAGTGCCTGATGAACTATGCACGGAGGTTCATGACATTGTACAGGAGGCAGGGACCCAGACCATCCCTGTGGAAAAGAAATGCAAAAAGGCAAAATGGTTGTCTGAGGAGGCCTTACAAATAGCTGTGAAAAGAAGAGAAGTGCAAAGCAAAGGAGAAAAGGAAAGATATTCCCATTTGAATGCAGAGTTCCAAAGAATAGCAAGGAGAGATAAGAAGGCCTTCCTCAGCGATCAATGCAAAGAAATAGAGGAAAACAACAGAATGGGAAAGATTAGAGATCTAGTCAAGGAAATTAGAGATACCAAGGGAACATTTCATGCAAAGATGGGTTCAATAAAGGATAGAAATGGTAGGGACCTAACAGAAGCAGAAGATATTAAGAAGAGGTGGCAAGAATACACAGAAGAACTGTACAAAAAAGACCTTCATGACCCAGATAATCACGGTGGTGTGATCACTCACCAAGAGCCAGACATCCTGGAATGTGAGGTCAAGTGGGCCTTAAAAAGCATCACTACGAACAAAGCTAGTGGAGCTGATGGAATTCCAGTTGAGCTATTTCAAATCCTGAAAGATGATGCTGTGAAAGTGCTACACTCAATATGCCAGCAAATTTGGAAAACTCAGCAGTGGCCACAGGACTGGAAAAGGTCAGTGTTCATTCCAATCCCAAAGAAAGGCAATGCCAAAGAATGCTCAAACTACCACACAATTGTATTCATCTCACACGCTAGTAAAGTAATGCTCAAAATTCTCCAAGCCAGGCTTCAGCAATACGTGAACCGTGAACTTCCAGATGTTCAAGCTGGTTTTAGAAAAGGCAGAGGCACCAGAGATCAAATTGCCAACATCCGCTGGATCATCGAAAAAGCAAGAGAGTTCCAGAAAAACATCTATTTCTGCTTTATAGACTATGCCAAAGCCTTTGACTATGTGGATCACAATAAACTGTGGAAAATTCTGAAAGAGATGGGAATACCAGACCACCTGACTCACCTCTTGAGAAACCTATATGCAGGTCAGGAAGCAACAGTTAGAACTGGACATGGAACAACAGACTGGTTCCAAATAGGAAAAGGAGTATGTCAAGGCTGTATACTGTCACCCTGCTTATTTAACTTATATGCAGAGTACATCATGAGAAACGTTGGGTTGGAAGAAGCACAAGCTGGAATCAAGATTGCTGGGAGAAGTATCAATAACCTCAGATATGCAGAGGACACCACCCTAATGGCAGAAAGTGAAGAGGAACTGAAAAGCCTCTTGATGAAAGTGAAAGAGGAGAGTGAAAAAGTTGGCTTAAAGCTCAACTTTCAGAAAACGAAGATCATGGCATCTGGTCCCCTCACTTCATGGGAAATAGATGGGAAGACAGTGGAAACAGTGTCAGACTTTATTTTGGGGGGCTCCAAGATCACTGCAGATGGTGATTGCAGCCATGAAATTAAAAGACGCTTACTCCTTGTAAGGAAAGTGATGACCAACCTAGATAGCATATTAAAAAGTAGAGACATTACTTTGTCAACAAAGGTCCATCTAGTCAAGGCTATGGTTTTTCCAGTGGTCATGTATGGATATGAGAGTTGGACTGTGAATAAAGCTGAGCATCAAAGAATTGATGCTTTTGAACTGTGGTGTTGGAGATGACTTGAGAGTCCCTTGGACTGCAAGGAGATCCAAGCAGTCCATCCTAAAGGAGATCAGTCCTGGGTGTTCATTTGAAGGAGTGACGCTGAAGTTGAAACTCCAATACTTTGGCCACCTCATGTGAAGAGGAAAAGACCCTGATGCTGGGAGGGATTGGGGGCAGGAGGAGAAGGGGACGACAGAAGATGAGATGGCTGGATGTCATCACTGACTCAATGGACATGAGTTTGAGTAGACTCTGGGAGTTGGTGATGGACAGAGAGGCCGGCGTGCTGCGATTCATGGGGTCACAAGAGCCAGACACGACTGAGCAACTGAACTGAACTGAATATTCCTTTATGTATATATACCACAACTTCTTTATCCATCTGTCGATGGACATCTAGGTTGCTTCCATGTTCTAGCTGTTGTAAATAGTGCTACAGTGAACAATGGGATACGTGTGTCTTTTTCAGTTTTGGTTTCCTCAGGATATATGCCTAGGAGTGGGATTGCTGGGTCATATGGTGGTTTTATTCCTAGGTTTTGTTTTGTTTTGTTTTGTTTTTTTAAGGAATCTCCATACTGTCTTCCATAGCAGCTGTATCAATTTACATTCCCCCCAACAGGGCAAGAGCATTCCCTTTTCTCCACATCCTCGCCAGCATTTATTCTTTGTAGACATTTTGATGATGGCCACTTCTGACCAGTGTGAGGTGATATTTCATTGTGGTTTTGATTTGCATTTCTCTAATAATGAGCAATGTTGCGCATCTTTTCATGGGTTAGCCATCTATATGTCTTCTTTGGAGAAATGTCTGTTTAGGTCTTTTCCCCACTTTTTGATTGGGTTGTTTTTCTGGTATTGAGTTGTATGAGCTGGTTGTATAGTTAGGAAATTAATCCTTTGTCAGTTGTTTCATTTGCTATTATTTTCTCCCATTCTGAGGGTTATCTTTTCACCTTGCTAATAGTTTCCTTTGCTGTGCAAAAGCTTTTAAATTTAATCAGGCCTCACTTGCTTACTGTTGTTTTTGTTTCCATTACTCTAGGAGGTGGATCATAGAGGATCTTGTTTTGATTTATGTATCGACTGTTCTGCCTATGTTTTCCTCTAAGAATTTTATAGTTTTTAGTCTTACATTTAGGTCTTTAATCCATTTTGAGTTTATCTTTGTGTGTGGTGTTAGGAAGAGTTCTAATTTCATTCTTTTATATGTAGCTGTCCAGTTTTCCCAGCACCATTTATTGAAGAGGCTGTCTTTGCCCCATTGTATATTCTTTCCTGCTTTGTCAAAAATAAGGTATCCGTGGGTGCATGGGTTTATTTCTAGACTTTCTATCTTGTTCCATTGGTCTATATTTCTGTTTTTGTGCCAGTACCATACTGTCTTGATGACTGTATCTTTGTAGTATAATCTGAAATCAGGAACGCTGTTTCCTCCAGCTCCATTCTTCTTTCTCAAGATTGCTTTGGCTATTCAGGGTCTTTTATGAATCAATATGAATTGTGAAAGTTTTTGTTCTAGTTCTGTGAAAAATGTCATTGGCAATTTGATAGGGATTGCATTGAATCTGTAGATTGCATTTGGTAATATAGTCATTGTCACAATATTGATTCTTCCTACCCAGGAACATGGAATATCTCTCCACCTGTTTATGTCATCTTTTTTTTTTTAAACATAAATTTCCATTTTATTACATGTGTTCCCCATCCTGAACCTCCCTCCCACCTCCCTCCCCATCCCATCCCTCTGGGTCTTCCCAGTGTACCAGCCCTGAGCACTTGTCTCATGCATCCAACCTGGGCTGGTGATCTGTTTCACCCTTGATAGTATACTTGTTTCAGTGCTATTCTCTCAGAACTTCTCTCAGAACATACCTTATGTTTATGTCATCTTTGATTTCTTTCATTAGTATCTTATAATTATCTGTGTACAGTTCTTTTGTCTACTTAGGTAAGTTTATTCCTAGATATTTTATTCTCTTTGTTGCAGTGGTGAATGGGATTGGTTGCTTAATTTCTCTTTCTAATTTTTCATTGTTAGTATATAGAAATGCAAGTGATTTCCGTGTATTGATTTGTATCCTGCAACTTTGCTAAATTCAATGATTAGCTCTAATAATTTTCTGATAATATCTTTATGGTTTTCTATGTACAGTATCATGTCATCTGCAAAGAATAAGAGCTTTACTTCTTCTTTTCTGATGTGGATTCCCTTTATTTCTTTTTCTTCTCTGATTGCTGTAGCTAGGACTTCCAGAACTATGTTGAATAATAGTAGTGAAAGTGGAAACCTTGTCTTGTTCCTGATCTTAAGGGGAATGATTTCACGTTTTCACCATTGAGAATAATGTTTGCTGTAGGCTAATCATATATGGCCTTTACTATGTTGAGGTAGGTCCCTTCTATGCCCATTGTTTGAAGAGTTTTAATCATAAATGGGTGCTGAATCCTGCCAAAGGCTTTTTCTGCATCTGCTGAGGTTATCATATGGTTTTTATCTTTCAATTTGTTAATATGGTGTATCACATTGATTGATTTCCATATATTGAAGAATCCTTGCATCTCTGGAATAAACCCAATTTGATGATGGTGTGTGAGCTTTTTAATGTGCTGTTGAATTCTGTTTGCTAAAATTCTGTTGAGGATTTTTGCATCTACGTTCATCAGTGATATTGGCCAGTAGTTTTCTGTGTTGTCTTTGGTTTTGGTATCAGGGTGATGGTGGCCTTGTAGAATGAGTTTGGAAGTGTTCCTTCCTCTACAATTTTTTGAAAGAGCTTTAGAATGATAGACATTAGCTCTTCTCTAAATGTTTGATAGCATTCTCCTGTGAAGCCTTCTTGTCCTGGGCTTGTGTTTTTTGGGAGATTTTTTTTATCACAGCTTCAGTTTCAGTGCTTGTAATTGGGTTGTTCATAATTTCTATTTCTTCCTGGTTCAGTCTTGGAAGATTGAACTTTTCTAAGAATCTGTCCATTTCTTCCATTTTACTGCCATACTGTTGTTCATAATAGTCTCTTATAATTCTTTATATTTCTGCATTGTCTGTTGTAACCTCTCCTTTTTCATTTCTAATTTTGTTGATTTGATTCTTCTCTCTTTTTTTCTTGATGAGTCTGGCTAAAGTTTGTCAATTTTGTTTATCTTCTCAAAGAAATAGCCTTTAGTTTTATTAATCTTTAGTACTGTTTCTTTCATTTCTTTTTCATTTATTTCTGCTTTGATTTATTTCCTTCTACTAATTTTGGGGGTTTTTTGGTTCTTCTTTTTCCAGTTGTTTTAGGTGTAAAGTTAGGTTGTCTATTTGATGTTTTTCTTGTTTCTTGAGTTAGGATTGTATTGCTATAAACTTCCCTCTTAGAACTGCTTTTGCTGCATACCACAGGCTTTGAGTTGTCATGTTTTCATTGTTGTTTGTTTCTAGAAAATGTTTTATTTCCCTTTCGATTTCTTCAGTAACCTGTTGGTTATTTAGAAATGTATTGTTTAATCTCCATGTGTCTGTGTTTCTTACAGTTTTTTTTTTTTCCTTGTAATTGACATCTAGTTCATAGCGTTGTGGTTGGAGAAGATGCTTGATATGATTTCAGTTTTCTTAAATTTACTGAGGTTTGATTTGTGACCCAAGATGTCGTCTATCCTGAAGAACGTTCCATGTGTATTTGAGAAGGTGTGTTTTTCTGCATTTGGGTGGAATGTCCTGAAGGTATTTCTGAGATCCATCCCATCTAATGTATCATGTAAGACTTGTGTTTCCTTATTAATTTTCTGTTTTGATGATCTGTCCATTCGTGTGAGTGGGATGTTAAAGTCTCCCACTATTATTGTGTTACTGTCCATTTCTCCTTTTATGTTTGTTAGTGTTTGTCTTATGTATTGAGTCGCTTCTATGTTGGGTGCACAGATATTTACAATTGTTATGTCTTCCTCTTGGATTGATCCCTTGATCATTATGTAGTGTCCTTCCTTATCTCTTTTAATATTCTTTATTTTAAGGTCTATTTTATCTGATATGAGGATTGCTACTCCAGCTTTCTTTTGCTTCCATTTGCATGGAATATATTTTTCCATCCTCTCGCTTTCAATCTATATGTGTCTTGAGGTCAGAAGTGAGTTTCTTGTAGACAGTATATATATGGGTCTTGTTTTTGTACCCATTCAGCCAGTCTGTGTCTTTTGGTTGAAGCATTTAATCCACTTGCATTTAAAGTAATTATTGATAAACATGTTCCTATTGCCATTTTCTTAATTGTTTAGGATTGATTTTGTAGATCTTTTTCCTTCTCTTGTATTTCTTATCTATATAAGTCCCTTTAACATTTCTTGTAAAGCTGGTTTTTTGGTACTGAATTCTCTTAACATTTTCTTGTCTGAAAAGCTTTTTATTTCTCCATCAATTTTGAATGAGATCCTTGCCAGGTAGAGTAATCTTGGTTATAGATTTTTACCTCTCAGTACCTTAAATATATCCTGTTATTCCCTTCTGGCCTGCAGAGTTTCAGCTGAAAGATAAGCTGTTAAACATATGGGATTTCCCTTGTATGTTGCTTGTTGCTTCTCCCTTGCTGCTTTTTATATTCTTTCTTTGTGTTTAGTCTTTCTTAGTTTGATTAGTATGTGTCTTGGCATGTTTCTCCTTGGGTTTATCCTGTATTGGACTATTTGTGCCTCTTGGACTTGACTGACTCTTTCCTCTTCCTTATTGCGGAAGTTTTACACTATAATCTTTTCAAAAATTTTCTCATACTCTTTCTTTTCCTATTGTTTTCCTGGGACCTCTATAATTTGAATGTTGCTGCATTTTATATTGTCCCAGAGGTCTCTGAGACTATCCTCTGTTCTTCTCATTCTTTTTACTTTATTCTGCTCTTCAGAAGTTATTTCCACCATTTTATCTTTCAGCTCACTGATTTGTTCTTCTGCTTCAGATATTTTGCTATTGATTCCTTCTAGAGTATTTTTAATTTCAATAATTGTGTTGTTTGTATATTTAGTCTTTAATTTTTCTGGGTCTTTGTTAATTGATTCTTGCATTTTCTCCATTTTGTTTTCAAGGTTTTTGATCATCTTTACTATCATTATTCTGAATTCTTGTTCAGGCCGTTTTCCTGTTTCCTCTTCATTTATTTGGACTTCTGGGTTTCTAGTTTGTTCCTTCATTTGTGTGGTATTTCTCTGCCTTTTCATTATTGTTTTTTAACTTATTGTGTTTGAGGTCTCCTTTTCCCAGGCTTCAGGGTTGAATTCTTTCTTCCTTTTGATTTCTGCCCTTCTAAGATTGGTCGGACACGACTGAGCGATTTCACTTCCACTTTTCACTTTCATGCACTGGAGAAGGAAATGGCAACCCGCTCCAGTGTTCTTGCCTGGAGAATCCCAGGGACAGGAGCCTGGTGGGCTGCCATCTGTGGGGTCGCACAGAGTTGGACACGACTGACGTGACTTGGCAGCAGCAGCAGCAGCAAGATTGGTCCAGCGGTTTGTGTAAGCTTTGTATAGGGTGAGATTTGTGCTGAGTTTTTGTTTGTTCATTTGTTTGCTTGTTTTTCCTCTGTTGGGCATGACTGAGTGAGGTGGTAATCCTGTCTCCTGATGATTTGGTTTGTATTTTTGTTTTGTTTATTCTTTAGATGAGGCATCCTGCACAGGGTACTACTGGTCGTTGAGTGATGCTGGGTCTTATATTCAAATGGTTTCCTCTGTGTGAGTTTTCACTATTCAATACTCCCTAAGGTTAGTACTCTGGTTGTCTAGGGTCTTGGAGCCACTGCTTCCACTCCAAAGGCTCTGGTCAGGAACAAGTACTCCACAAGTGGTTTGTTATGGCATTAAGTGAGATTAAAACAAATACCCAAAAATGAGAAACCAAAGATGAGGTGAAGTCGCTCAGTCATGTCTGACTCTTTGCAACCCCATGGACTGTAGCCTACCAGGCTCCTCAGTCCATGGGATTTTCCAGGCAAGAACACTGGAGTGGGTTGCTATTTCCTTCTCCAGGGGATCTTCCTCACCCAGGGATCAAACCTGGGTCTCCCATATTGTAGGCAGACACTTTACCATCTGAGCTACCAGGGAAGCCCAACCAAAGATGAACCCCAGACAAATGGCAGTTACAAAATCAGGCAAATAATAATTAAAATAATGGAATATACACATATACATATACATTCATAAGCAAAGTCAAAACAGTCCAACAAAATAAGGTAAAGTAGATTGATCCAGTGAACAAAGGAAATCAAAATTATATTTACCAGTTAAGAACAAAACTCACTAAAGCACAAACTGGAAAAAGAAACTATAGCAAGGTACCAAGTGGGGAATAAAGCAGTGAAAGCAAAACTAACAAATATGTTGAGAGGAAAGGAAAGAAAGAAAGAATAGATATGCAAAGTTAAATAGAGGTAGATGAAAAAGATTTATATACATTAAAAGTTAACTGCAAGGGGAAAAGAACAGCAGTAAAAGCAAACAAAGGAATAGATGTAGAAAAAATAATAATATATTTAAAAAATTAAAATTAAAAAAGAAAACTCCACAGAACTGCAAAAGCCCAACATAGAGGCAGAGGTTTATAGCAACAATAAAAAAAATGTGACTAAGCAAAAAGAAGCTCAAAAGCTTAATTGGATTTTATAGTTCCAATAAAATTGACAACTACAACAGAGGGGTCCAGTCCAACTAACACTCCTGTTTCTCCCCCTAGTTCCTTCATCCCACCAAGTTTTGCATGGTTCTATATATTCTTTTCTGCTGGTCAGGTACTCCTGTCCACTCTCAGCTGGTGTTCTGCATGCACTTCTGTGTGTAAAGGTGTGTTCCTGATGTATCCGTGGAGGGAGATGTACTCCACGTCCACCTACTCCTCCGCCATCTTGTTCTCTGTAATAGCTTTTGATGGAGAGTAATCTATAAAAATGCTGGATCGCTGCGCTGCATACCTGAAAGCAGTATAATACTGCAAATCAATGAGACTTCAATTAAAAATTTTAGCACTTTTTTAAAAAGTAAAAGTGTGTTCTAGAATCAATAAGATATCATAATTTCCTTTCTTTCACTTTATTTCAAAGAAATTTCTACTTCATAAGAACCTACAGTTGTACATTTCATTTATTTAAAATTTCTCAATCTTAAGACAGCACTGCATTCAAAGTAGCAACAGTCCAAGATCCAAAAAATAGCTGCAAAGGAAATAAATTTGTTCTGAAATATCTATAAAAAATGTACCAAAATAGGATTTGGTTCATAACATGCTACAAAGTCTCTTAAAACTGTTTTTCCCATTTCTTTCTGTCTCTCTGTGTATGATTGTCAGGTGTAAAGGATCTTTGGAAGTTCCCGGGTTGTCCAGTGGTTAGGACTCAGTGTTTTCACTGCTGTGGCCAGAGTTCAAACTCTGCTTAGGGAACGAAAATCCTGCAGGAAGCATGACACTGCTTAAAAATTAAATAAACAATACATGCATACCTATATATGTACATAAATTGAAATTTAAAAAGAAAAAGCACTTCTCCCCAAATTTCAAACACCAGTCTGTGCAAGCTCTTGCCTTCTCTCCCCCAGACCTTCATCTCTGGATTTAGCCTATTTTCTTTAACCTTCTGAGTAATCCTTTAACCTTCCCAATGTAAATCATCCTGTCCTTCTTGAATGCTCCAGTCTTGCTTAATTCAGCCCCCAAAAGACTCATAAATGAAGTGGGCAAAAATAGAATTATTCTTATACTGGGAGAGGCTTTAAATACTCCAGTAGCAACATTTTTCATACTTTCAGTTAACACAATTTAATAAACACCTACTATGTTCCCAGTAACCAGTTCTGCCCCATACTCAATTGGATTGGAAGCTCAGCTTTTTTCTTGATTATAATTGTTCCCAGAAAAGTATATCTTTAAGGTTATCTCCTAGAAATGAATCATATTGCATGGCTGTACCCCAGTACAGATAAAAATGGAAGGTTTACTTCCCTTTTATTGTGAGTGTGCCTCACATATGCATATGCACTCACACTCACCCGGACCGAAACAGAGGGTCTTCAGCATCAAATGGCATTTAATGCCTTTTGATCCTCAAAGAGTTGCTTCCCTAAGTGGTTCCCCAGTTACCTACAGCAAAGGACAGACCCAGACCTGGGCACACCTGAATTTTCTCTTGAATATGCTTGATACTATACTTTGCCTTTTCTATTTCAATAGCTATAGACTTTGGCAAAATATAAATAATGTGTAAAGCAATTTGCTCTGATTAAGGAATCAAATTTATTGAATTTTATTACTGAAAGTTAAGACAACAGATATGAACATAAATAAAAGAGTATATTCTTTTCATAGAAAAAAATTTCAGTATATTGAATAATTCTTATTATGTGCTAGATTCTAATTCTGAAGTTATAAGGTTATGCTTTTTGCTATTTGTCTTATTTATTACCTCCTTTGGCTCCACATAGTTCAGTTCAGTTGCTCAGTCATGTCCGACTCTTTGCAACCCCATGGACTGCAGCAAACCAGGCTCCCCTGTACATCATCAACTTGTGGAGCTTACTTAAACTCATGTCCATCAAGTCGGTGATGCCATCCAACCATCTTTTCCTCTGTCGTCCCTTTCTCCTCCTGCCTTCAATCTTTCCCAGTTTTTTCCAATGAGTCAGTTCTTCGCATCAGGTGGCCAAAGTATTGGAGCCTCAGCTTCAGCATCAGCCCTTCCAGTGAATATTCAGGACTAATCTCCTTTAGGATTGACCGGCTTGATCTCCTTGCAGCCCAAGGGATTCTTAACCAATACCACAGTTCTAAAGCATCAATTCTTTGGCACTCAGCTTTCTTTATAGTCCAACTCTCACATCCATACATGACTACTGGAAAGCCATAGCTTTGACTAGATGGACTTTTGTCACAAAGTAATGTCTCTGCTTTTTAATATGCTGTCTAGGTTGGTCATAGTTGCTCCTTCTTCCAAGGAGCAAGCATCTTTTAATTTCATAGCTGCAGTCACCATCTGCAGTTATTTTGGAGCCCCAAAAATAAAGTCTGTCACTGTTTCCCCATCCATTTGCCATGAAGTTATGGGACTGAATGCCATGATCTTAGTTTTTTGAATGTTGAGTTTTAAGCCAACTTTTTCACTCTCTTCTTTCACTTTCATCAGGAGGCTCTTTAGTTCTTTTTCACTTTCTGCCATAAGAGTAGTGTCATCTGTGTATATGAGGTTATTGGTATTTCTCCCAGCAATCTTGATTCCAGCTTGTGCTTCATCCAGCCTGGCATTTCTCATGATGGATTCTGCATATAAGCTAAATAAGCAGGATGACAATATACAGCCTTGATGTACTCCTTTCCAAATTTCTTCATTTCCCAATCTCCTCATTACCTGTAAGCAAATATTTTGGTTTCTACTTTATCTAACATTTTAGTTGTTCTCTGCAGGAGAGTTACTCAGTTTCTATTGGGTATATTTGAAAATCTTAAGCTATTTGCCTAAAGGACATCCTCAGTCCTGCCTAGACCAGGTCTTACATCTGGATAACATGAAAATATTGCTACCAATAACCAGTTAGTATTAGTCAATCGGAGTCTAAAAGTTAAGTGGCTCATTTGTTGTTCTACAGTCTCCCATACATCTCACCTGAAATAGCAATTACATAGTGAAATATCAAATAGGAATGGCAAAAATTCTCCATATAATCTAAAGACCTTCAGATTGTCAAATGCACCTATGATATACCTGGAAGCTAAATTTAGCACTCAGGGCTCCAATTTCTCCCTGAGATGTGTAAAAACTCATCTAGCCTGACAGTTCCCTGTTGGCTGCACCTCTGAGAAGTCAATTAGTCTCACTAACGTCAATTTTAATTTATGCACACTATATTACCCCCAAATTTTTTGTGTGATTCTTAATAGAAGGTGTGATATTGAATTTAAGGACTAAAGACTTTCAGGACAGTGATTAAAAAAAAAAAAAAAACACTGATCCTGAGTTACCAAGTTACCTAAAAAAAAAAAAAAAAAAAGATTTGGTTATATGATATTTTTGACTAAGAAATAAGTAGAAGATTGACTTTATTCTTCATTATATCCCTAATGCTTATTGTAGCACCAGGCCAGACACAATCAATAAAGTATGACAGAAGACAATAAAGTTTGAATGAGTGAATTAAGTTATGGTAGATTGATTGAAGGGCTTCCCAGGTGGCTCAGACGGTAAAGAATCTGCCCACAGTGCAAGAGACACAGGTTCAGTCCCTGGATTGGGAAGATCCCCTGGAGAAGGGAATGCAACCCACTCCAGTACTCTTGCCTGGAGAATTCCATGGACAGAGGAGCCTGGTGGGCTACAGATCATGGGTCTCAAAGAGTCTGACATGACTGAGTGATAAACACACACACACACACAAATTGATTGAAAACAAATGGCACTAATTTTTTACAGCTTCTCTATGTTTTTGTATTGTGACTTAGTAGATTCTGCCCTCAAGGGGGTGATATCTCATCTTCAACTATGAATCTGAGTAGGCTTTAAGATGGGCTTTGGATAATGGAGAGAGATGATTCCAGTAATCCCTTTCACAGACTAGATTCTACCTTTTGGAACCCTGAGATCACCATGAGCAAAGGTCTGTGTAGCCTGCTGGAGAATAGAAGCTCATGAAGCAGAGGTGACCTCATTTTCCAAGCGGAAGCACCAGATGTGATATTGTATCAGATAATGTGTGATAGAGCCCAACTGGCTAAGCCACAGAGCCAGCCAACCACTGAACATGGACCTGAAGTGAGCCCAGTTAAAGAGGCAGAGAGAGCCCAATGCAGCAGAACCATTCATCCAGCCTACATACTTGTAAACATTAATAAATGATTTTGTTTTCAGCTGCTAAATTTTTAGGTGGTTTGTTATGCAACAGTAACTAACTGACACAAAATCTTTATTACAAACCTTCCTGAGGTGTTTTAGAGGAGAGGATACCACATTGAGAATAAGAAGTCCTCAGTTTCAGTTCCGTCTCTGCCATAGCTCGCTAATCTTGTAAAACACTTCACCTTCTCTAAGTCTCAGATTTGTGGTTTCTTTAAGTTCTAATGTTTGGAATCTAAGTTCAATTGTCTGGAATCTCCCAAAATGTTTTACTCTACATTTTGCCTAAATAGCAAGAAAATAGTGAGAAAAGTTGGTTTTTTAAAATAGTTGGGCATTTATCACCTCCAAGGAATCTTCTTATGCATCAAGTATTGGAAATTGTAGAAACCTGAGCTGAATGTGGTCTTATTCTAAGCTGCTCTCACCCCAGAAAGGGTATTTTTAGAACAAATCCTTATTGGAAGCTGTCTGTGATTTTTGTTTTCTTTTGATTTTGCCATTCTATTCTCAAAGTAAAAGTTAAACAAAAAATCTATTAAAATAAGCATTCTTGTTAATCAAGGCTTTAGTGAGCTTTATATTTTACCATTATCCCACAGGAGGACACAAAACAGGTTTAGCAATAAACAAAAATACCACTCTTGTATCCATCTGGCTTTTACTAATGAGTTATGGTACTGGAGTAGAGAGATGTAGAAAACTGAACCTTACAATCTTCAATTCTAAAAAGTATAAAGGAATCATGTACACAAATGGACACAAATACACAGATTTGTGTCTCTGCAAGGGAAGTCCATATAACAGTGATTCTTATTAGGTTAAGGATTAGGACTCTCTCTGAAGATATAATGAAAACTTAGGAAACCTTGATTCAGAAAAGTGCATGCATGTACACATTCATATGGTGGACTTTTTTGTGCTCTTTGCCTCCTCAGTACCTTATAAGCATTGTTCTTGTGCTTGAGGATTTTTCCATCTTATGAATCTGCATATCCCCAGAAGAGATGCTAGAAATTCACTTCCTGTAGACGCAACCATGGTACAAACACATGGCCTAGGACCAACCATTCAGGTACAAATGTACAAGGCATTTGGAAAGAGGGATGTCCCAGATTCATTCTGGCTAGGACAAAGGCAGAGATGGTGAGCTTTCAGAAACAGCATGCGTAGAGGTCCTGACACTGTGCTCCATGGCAGCTGGTGAGATGTGGTGAGTTTATCCAAGAGCAGAGGCAGGATTTCTTCCCCAGAGCAGTCTGAGCTATAACATTGGAGTTGTTCCTAGCTGTGTAGTTTCCAAGCCTAGTTCTCAGACCCTTTTAGGGATGTGATGAGCTATCTAAACCCTTTAATAAAGTCTTAAACTACGTCTGTAACAGAGAGCTCTGACTGTTCCACACATGAAAAACAACTTTTGCACATAATTCCAATATTTTGTAAGACCTTTAGAAGACCATTCTTGGCTTACCTCTCTTAGAATACACAGGTGCTCACACATTAATAATATAATATATGTAATAGTGTAATGCAAGTGGAAAAATCAAAAGTGAAATGGAGAATGGAGACAGATAGGGCTTCTTGGAATGAAAGAATGCACATCGGGTGGAATAACAGATTTGGCTCTAGTCACTAACTGCCTGGTCATTCAGCAGTGGGTGGTATCTAAGTCCCGTTCCCTGAATCTGGGTGATATCATGACCAACAGAATGAGATGATAGTAACTGCACGTCACTACCAAGGCCAGTTCCAGCTAGGTGTTACAGCCTCTGCCTTGAGCCACCATGTAAGACTTTGAACAACCAGAGACCATCATGCTGTGAGCAAAAGACTGAATGAACAGGCACGTGAGGTGCATCTGAGGTACTAAAAGCCAGTGTCACCTGCCAGATGGGGCTCCATAGCTTTTCATGCAAATTGATAAACTAATCCAGAACAATAGACATCAACCTGGACTATCCTGGGCAAAACTGATGTAGGGTCACCCTACTGAGACTCTCCTCTGAGCTAAACACTGGAGTCTTTCTTTACCTCTGTAGATTTCCTTAAAAGGAAGAGAGGGTTGTTGAGTTAGGAGATTACAAAACCCCCAATGCCTGGTCCTTAAGGATGAGACAAGCAGCTGAATCACACTAGACAGCTGAAAATGAGTAACAGAACACAGCAGCGACTTCACAAGCCGAAAAGCATAACTACAGGGAACGACTCAGCTCCACATTTGTCATCGGCAAAAAATGTGAGCTCACCATTTTCTGGCATTCTGATTTTTTTTAAGAGTTGCTGGAGATTTAAAAATTTAAGTTAAATTTTCAACTTAAATTGGATTTAAGTTAAAATTTTCAACTGAAGTTCACACTTTGGACAGTTTTTAAGGTAGTCTGTATGGGCGAGAGGAGTTTGATGAATTTTCCAGGCTTATGGACCAAATTAACTTAAGTGCTCTGACACCGCCTTTCCATGTCTGCTAACCCTGGATCTCTGTGAACTCACTTCGGGGCAACTGGTGTTTGTGTTAGAGTATGGCCCACTGTTTACAAGCCTCTGCTTTCTCTGGTTTCAGAATTCTAGACTGAAGCTCCCTTCCATACCTTGTGTGAAAGGAGTTTTAACTCTATGATAGTAGTCTACATAAATGTCCACTCCTATGCAGAAAAAAAAAAAAATAGAAATGATTAACTCCATGTATTAGTCATCTACCATTATCATAATGCTATGTAATAAACACCCTGACAGATCACAGATCTGGGCTGGGTTCAGCTGGATGGTTCTGTATTAAGCTGTGGGTCCATTAGACTATGCATTGATTTCAAATTTGCTCTTCATAGGAGAGGCAGCTACCCAAAAGAAGCGCTTCTGAAAAATCACCAGGGTGAAAGAGCCACGCTGAACTGCACAAGTTCAGTTAAGGCCTCTGTCTGCCTGCTACCTGCAAACATTTTATAAACCAACTAAGTTACGTGGCCAATCCCAAAATTAAAAGAGCAAAAAAGAATCCTCTGCCCACAACAGAAAGGGGAGAGAAGTGAATATTTACTGAAATAGAATCCAAATTCCAATACCCAAGAGATCTTTTTCAAAAGCTCATTTTCTTTCTAAATAATTCCCCAAAACAGCCTCTCTCCCAGGCATTGCTTGCTCCCTGTGGAGCTGACGAACTCTGGGACTTCACCACCAGCGGACTCTGGCCTGCTGCAAAGCACGCGGTGGGTGGCAGCGGACGCCGGGGGCTTGGAAGCTCCCAGTCCAAGTGCTCTAAATCAGGAACAAAGCATTCCTCGGACTACGTCAAACTTTAAAAATAAGACTTTGCTCCGTACACAGCTAATGACCTTGGTGAGGACATTCAAATGCCTCATATGAGATGTTCAAGTAATTACTTATGAGCAGTTTCCATAAGGTTTTCCCATCCCGTCTGTCCCTGCCCCTGAGGTCTCTCATCCTCCTTTTGTCTTGGTCTCTGTTCCCAGGCAGCCTGTCCTGCACAGAACGTGATCCTTGGCCAGTTTCGCAGATGTAATCTGTGCAGGCAAACTTCTTAGGCACATCAAGAGATGTCCTCCTAATGGAAGAAATGTGAAAGTAGGTTCTTTGATATGAATGTTGTTACTTATTCTACTGTCATGGTGCATTCTAAGGAGAAAAGTCAGCCACTTTCGTGATGTCATTTCTCTAAGGCAGAGTCAAGGGACTAGGGGATAGGACACAAACTCCTAAAATATCTTTTTCTGAGGAAATTGTGGAGCAAGGTGAACTTATTGCAAATTCAAGCCTAAGCAGAAGTGCCCCCCAACCCCCCAACCTCGGCATTCCCTAATGTTTCATAGCAGATCCTGGAACCAAGCTGCACAATAAAACCTTGACGCAAATACTAATCAGAGTGGATTGACAGACAGGACCGACCTCCTCAGCAACTCTCTATTCACTGTAGATCCCAGAGGTAACTGGATGACCGTGGCCAACTATCAATCAAGGTATGTGATCACATTCCAAAGAAATACAAGTCCCTAATTTTTTTAGAAAAAGTTAAATGAATCTAAATCTTCCAAGAAGATGCAAAAGGTATCAAGGTAGAAGTAAATATTATCACATGAGACAGTTTTCTCCCCACCACCAGCTTTTTGAAGTCCTAAATATCCCAGCAACTATTTAATCATATTTGTTTCTTCTAGTTCTTTCTATTTATCCAAAAATCACACACACACAAGACCTAGAACCTAAGTGGACAAACAGGAGATTTCTTGGGAGGTACAGAGGCAATGGATACATTATCGATGAAATGTATATCCTGGGCACACTTGCTCTCATCAATTTTCACCCCTCAGGCCAGTGTTGTTTTTTACACTGGGCCCTAAGCCCCTTTGGTCAAGCATCATATTCAAAGTCACATGGTGTGTTACATGAAATAAATAATCAACAAGGACCTACCACATAGCACAGGGAACTCTACTCAATCCTCTATCATAACCTACATGGGAAAAGAACCTGAAAAAGAATATAATATGTATATGTATAACTAAATCACTCTGCTGTATGTACCCCTGAAACTAACACAACAGTGTAAGTCAACTATACCCCAATATAACATTTTTAAAAATTTTAAGTCATATTTGTGATTAACAAAATAAAAATGCAACCTGAAGATCTTGGGTCAAAACTCAGTTCCGTCACTTAACTAGCTGTTTGAATTTGTACAGGTTCCTTTGTTTTTGTTAACTTGTTTTGTCAACTAACAAAACAGGGATAAAAGTTCCTACATCACAGTATCATAGCTGAGATACACGGACTTCCCCAGTGGTCCAGGGGTTAATACACCATCTTCCAGTGCAGGGGTAAGGGTTCAATCCCTGGTCAGGGAACTAAGATCCCACATGCTATGGGGTGTGACCAACAATTTTAAATAAATAAACAAAAGTGGATCTATTACTAAAAACTAACAAAAAATTAAATGATATAGTGAACATGAAATCTGGAGACAAGTGGGCTCTCTATAAACCTGTGCTAATCCTGAGACAGTCCAGGTGGGAAATATTACCTAGATAAATCATTTCTTGAACTTGCTCCCTCACTTTCCTCCTGACACTTAAGAAATATTAAAGCTCCTTGAGAAAAGGGCTTCCCAGTGCCTCAGTGGTAAAGAATCTGCCTGCCAATGCAGAAGATGCATGAGACACAGGTTCAGTCTCTGGGCTGGGAAGATCCCCTGGAGGAGCAAATGGCAACCCACTCCAGTATTCTTGTCTGGAAAATCCCACGGACAGAGGAGCCTGGGAGACTATAATCCATGGGGTCACAAAGAGTCAGATAGGACTTAGCGACTAAGCATGCACACATAACTTCTGTAGGCAGGACATCCATTGTTGAGAGTTCTTCCCCATGAACTAGGAGTACAGTTAGAGTTAAAAAAAAAAAAAAAGATAGTTGGGGGTGAGTTAGACTCCCTGGATCATTACTGACAGAGGGCAAATTCCAAGGAGCTGTCTGAATCTCTCTATATACCCGCTCAGTCCCACTCGGAGGTTTGCTCTGTTGGTGGCCCTTGTAAACTTCATTGAGCTTCAGTTTGTCTTTTCCTCCTTTATATGACTATCAAACCATGCCTGCAATGTCTGGTCCTTGGAGAGCATTAACCAAGATATCTGGATTTTAGAATAGATTGCCATTTATCCAACTTGGTGTCAAACCCAAGAGGAGGTTTTCTGAATTGAGGAAATCAGGACAGCTGCATGGGCAAATGTAGTCTGTGGACCCAGTGAAGGGGTGCTGGAGGATGAAACGAAGCCTTGAGTCATAACCGCAGCAGACGGGATGTCGTTTTCATAACTCGATGCCTGTATTTTTAAATTACTCTCACAGAAGTTCTGTAGGAGCTGACCACAGTTCTGGAGAGTTTGATAAACCTTCTGGTCACTGATCTGAGAATATTAGAGAAAGGCTGAAACTTAGATCTCCTTAGAGGAAAGAAGTTATTATGTGGACATGATCCATAATTACTCTCAGGGCTTTTCATAGAAGTCTTTACCTACCAAGGAGAGAAAGCTTAGCTAATGGCCATAGACTAAACCCCACATATTGAGTAGAGGGCCTCAAAAAAAGAGAAAGTACGTCATTTCAAAAAAACAACATTAGTTTTCACAGGAGAGTCAATCTGGCAGGTTGTCAAGAATTTGTGATTTAGTTTCATTCACTTAAGCTTCTGATGTTTTCTCACTGTTAGACAGTTTCCTCTACTAAGAAAACAGTCATCTGTTGGAGCCATATGCTTTCCAGGATAAGAATTCTTTCTCATTTTGCACCTGCTTTGTTGAAAGTTTCAATAACAAGTTTGTAAACAGAAATGTCTTCTCAGACATATGGAGAGAGAACTTCAGTGGAGCTATCTGTTATAAAATTACCACACTGCTTAGAAACGGGTATCTGTCTCTTGCACAAGACTCTGAATCACCATTCCCCGCCCCAAAGGTAAGGACATTATCTTACTTGGCTTCCAATGCTTGAGATACAAGACACCCAATCCATTCTTGCTGATGCCATAAATGAAGGGACTAAAGTGATGCAATTAGTTGGCCTTGTCTTTCTTTTCAAAGCCCACTGTGAAACTTGTTCTACATTAGATTAATAGGAAAGTATAAACGGCACATTCTTTTTTAAATGTATTTATTTTTAATTGAAGGATAAATGCTCTACATTACTGTGTTGATTTCTGCCAAATCTCAGCATGAATCAGCCATGGGTATACAAACGTCCCCTCCCTCCTGAACCTCCCTCCCACCTCCCTCCCCACCCCACCCCTCTAGGTTGTTACAGAGCCCCAGTCTGAGTGCCCTGAGTCACACAGGGATCCCCATTAGCTATCTAGTTTACACATGGTAGTGTGTGTGTTTCCAGGTTACTCTCTCCCTACAGCCCACCCTTCCCTCCCTCCCCACCCCAGCATCCATAAGTCTGTTCTCCCTGCCTGTGTCTCCACTGCTGCCTGCATGAAGGTTCATCACTGCCGTCTTTCTAGATTCCTAAATGGCACATTCTTGATGGATGAAAAAAGTTTTATATTTACACACATATGTGTGCTTGCTTTAGTATATTAAATATTGTGCAGTGTATTCTTTATATACATACGTGTATGTATAGAGTCAGGCTTTGGCTCAGATGGTAAAGAATCTGCCTACAATTCAGGAGTATATACAGAACCTCTTCCATTGTTTTTTAATCAGTACTTATAACTAGTAATTAACCTTGTCTAGCCACCAGTAAGAGAAAGTAGATGGAATTTGTCACTGTTTCCAATTGATGAGCCAGAAATTCCCAAGTACTCCCCTTCTTGTCCAGGTAGTTGTAACCTGGTAAATCAATGCATTCAAACACTCTAAAGATGTCTTTCTAAACCCTTTCTCCCCAAGTGTGGTCTTTGGACATCATCTGGGGGCTTATTATAAATATGGGACATTGTCTCTACCCCAGACCTACTGAATCAGGATCTGCCTTTTAACAATATTTTGGGCTGGCAGGCCATGATTGCAGCGAAGTTTACAGGACTCTGTGATAGACTGCCCCACTACACCCGGAGAGGTAGCTTAGGCCTAAGAAAAGGAAGCTGGACATCTAACAAAGAGGAGACTCCCATAGCCCAGCACAGATCTTGTATCTCTCTTCTTGGATTTGAAATCAATGCAAGGCCGGTCACTCCCAGATCCATTTCCCTCTCTTAGAACTGTTAACTGGGGAAATTAAGTACTTTAGATACTTTGATATAGAATAGATAGAATAGAATAGAATAAAAATAGAATAGATTAAAAAATATTAATATTAACTCTATGAATTTGGGAAATAATTTCCCCCTATGCTTTGTGTTTTGTGCCTTGTCAACCTGGGCTGTTTTTCCTTTGAATGAAGTAACGGTTTACTTACTCTCTATCTGACCTTGCATGGAGCTTATGAACATGCAGGTTGAGGTTTTTAGTGTTTCTAAAGATGATTACAATGGTGATGATGACCGTGATGGTAATGCCATGCAGAGAGTACTTCAAAAGCGCCCTCCTAATCATTCTCACCCATCTGCTCAGAATTTTAAGGAACCCATGACTTTCAAACCAAGTTCTGTGGAGCCCTGGGTCCTACAGTCACACAGGGGAAGAGGAGGAAACAGAGGGAGACAGACAGTGGGAAAGGAGGCAACTGGACAGCTTGGCAAACTCCACAGAATGAGGCTACTATCCAGAGGATGAGGATGAGTGAGCATCTTTTCAATGATCAGTTTTCTATATTAAAGAATGACTGTTTCTTTGCAAATAAGTTTTATTTGGACATAAATTCTCCTCTTAAAGTAAACCATTGCCTTCAGTTATTGCGGTGGTTGTATAGTTAATAAATCTTGGAATATCTAGTATTAATGTTAGATGAAACACAGAAGCCGCCCACCCTGGCCAGGCCCCATAGTAACAATGGGCGTGAGTTATTTTACAACAGGTGGTCCTGGTAAGGAACATGGAATTAACAAGCCACAACCAACTGGAAGAACTCAGAAAACATCAAAAGGAGACATCACATGTCCTACCAAACTCCCAGAATCCTACTTGCTGGAATCCCTTTTGGCTGAGCAATGCATGAGCCACCAGGAAGGACCCTGGGTCAGAATGACTGGCAGAGACAGCCCAGAAACTAACCCATCCCCATAAAGCCTGAGGCTGTGAGCCCTGTGGTGGAGCAGTTTTCCTGGGTTCCCTCACTCTGCTGCTTTGTACCCAGGGAACCCCTTCTCAATAAAGCCCCTTTGTCAGCATGCGTGTCTCCTCAGACAACTCATCCCCAAGCATTAGACAAGAGCCCACTCTCCAGCCCTGGAAGGGGTTCCCCTTCTTGCAATGATAAAAGGAAAGAGAAATATTTCAGAGAATGAAAAGCTACATTTTGGTTTGGAGCAGATTTTTCACCCCATGGATATTGATAGAATCTGTTCGCATATTTCAGATTCAGATCTAGGTTGCAATGATACCATGAGATGTAATGGTGAGGGAAATATAAACACTGATAGCATTTTAAAATTTTTAAATGTTTCAAACTCTTTAATAAACCTGCAACACACAATCAAAAAATTCTATAGAGTCTCCATGTACGGGTGCATTCCAGACAGGGTGGTTTTGTCTGGAGTTGAGGGAATGTGCTAGATATTCCCTAATGACCTGCTTCACCTCAGCAGTTTAATCATTCTGAGTTTACTTTTCTTTTACTGAGATAGAAAGCTGTATCAGTCCAGAATCTTAAATCTGGTTAAATCCTTATGGCAACAATTCATACTTCTGATCTCTCCTTTTTTTGTCCATACATTTTGCCCTCAGTCTGGTTCATGTTATCAATTCTTAGAAATACACCAAAAAAAAAAAGAGAAGAAACAAGAATTACCTCCATTTCTAAATTGTTATTACTGTAGGTGTGTAGCAGATGGAATTTTTCAAAGATGGCCACCAAATCACGTCCCATATGTTCTTCTTACAATGTGATGCTGGCATCCATTCCATCAGGTCATGAGGCTGTTTCCTTTCCCCTTGAACCTGGACAGATGTTTTGTGATTGCCTTTACCAATAGAACAGAAGGGAGTTACACTGTAAGACTTCTGAGACTGTATCATAAGTAAGGCACTTACTTCTGCCTTGATCTCTTGGGAAACTTGCTTTTGGAACCCAGCCACGAGGCTGTAAGGAAGTCACACCACAAGGGAAGACCACGTGTAGGTGCTTCAGCTGACACTGCCAACTGAGCTCCCGGCCGCTGATCACCAGACGTATGCCCAAGGAAGTGTCTTCAGAGGACATCAGCCTCCCTGACAGCATGGCTGCAGCCCCATGAGCTGCCCTGCCAAACTGAGCCCTCTGAGCCCTCAGAATCATGAGAGACAACAAGAAAATCTACAGCTGCTTTAAGCCACCAGTGTCGGGGTTATATATTACACAGTAGTGGATCAAACACTCAACATCCTATATTTATTAGCACAGAAGAAGCTGTGATCTGTGCTTAACTGAATTTTCTGTCCTGAATAAGTAATTCATCATTAGAAATGGATGCTATTAATATTATGCTTATGCTTATAAACCAAGCATCACTCTACCCTCATAACTATTTTGACTAATTTCTCCACTTTCATCATGACAAACCATTCAGTTGTCAAGGTCTTCAGATACATGATATTTGCAACGTCTTCCAAATATCCTTATGATAAACTTTATCTAGCGCCTTAGCCTCCTGTCTCCATATTCTCAGTTCAACACACCACTACTAGACTGTTTTAAAATTACATTTATTTTGTCATTCTGTTGCACCCAAATCCCCCCATAATACATACACTATTTAAACTAGAGTTGCAAGCTCAGATAAATGCAGAGATGAAAGGCCAAGAGAGTCCCGACAGTGCTCAAGCCTCCACTTCAGCCTCCTTCCCACACCTTAGTTCAGACCAAAAAAAAAATCTCTTTTTGTTTTTATTTACAGCAGTTCAAGTTGAGTTTCTTTCACTTGCAAGTAGAGAAGTCCTGAGCATCCCTCAGAATCCATCATAGTCCTAGCCCACACCAGGTTAGCAGGAAGGAATACAATGCAACACGGTACAACTGAAACAACTGACTGAATTTAAACAAACAAGACCAATGTTGGCAAAGACGTGGAGAAACTGAGGCTCTCCTACAGTGCCATGAAAATGAAAATTAACTCAATCATTTTTGAAATCTATTTGACATTATTGAGTAAAACTGAATATGTAGGTATATCCTGGGAACCAGCGATGCCAACGCTAAGTACAGATACAATAGAAATGTAAAAGTTGCTGCTGTTTAGTTGCTAAGTCATATCCAACTATTTGCAACCTCATGGACTGTAGCATGCCAGGCTCTTCTGTCCTTCATGATCTCCCAGAGTTTGCTCAAATTCATGCCTGTATAGTCAGAGCTATGGATTTTCCAGTAGTCATGTACAGATATGAGTTGGACCATAAAAAAGCTGTGTCGAAGAACTGATGCTTTTGAACTGTGGTGTTGGAAAAGACTCTTGAGAGTCCCTTGGACTGCAAGGAGGTCAAACCAGTCCATCCTAAAGGAGATCAGTCCTGGGTGTTCATTGGAAGGACTGTTGCTGAAGCTGAGGCTCCAATACTTTGGCCACCTGATGTGAAGAAAAAGACCCTGATGCTGGGCAAGAGTCAAGGCAAAAGGAGAAGGGGGTGGCAGAAATGTAAATAGAATTCACAAAAGACATACAAGAAACCACTCTCTTCTAAGTAGCCTCAAGCTAGAAACAATTCAAGTGTCCTATAGTAGAATGGACAAATAAGTCATAGTGTATTTATGCAAGGAGATATTATACAACAATGAGGATGGATAAACTTCAGTTAATGTAACAACATAGATAAGTCTCACAAATACAATGTTGAGCATAAGAAGTCAAATACAGAAGTGTACATATTGCATAATTTTACTTATAAAATACAAAACAGGAGAAACTAATTTTCACTGTTAGAAACAAGGAAAAGCATTAGCCTTATGGAGGAGTTTTAATGGGAAGGGGACCTTGGGGCCTAATGTATGGACTCCAGTGTGTGTAAACTCATGGTCTGTAGCACTTTTATAAACTTTTATGAAAAATGTATTTACTAAATCAGAGTAGAAATGGTATTGTGGTTCCCCAGACAGTGACATGCCAGCTAGCTTCCTCAATGCCCTCTGGCTCATCCTTTCTCTGCAGCAGACAGGGGAGAAGATGAGAACTGTGAGAAGCACAGCTATGCCCATAAAGGAGCAAAGCCATCAAGAGAAAACACTTCTGTGACAAGGGAAGAACACGTTCCCCGATTTTCCCATCTGTCACACCATATGCTGCAGCATCTATCAACACCCAATTTGCTGTATTTAGTTAAGGACGCTCCTTCCATGTAGGAGAATAACTCACCTCAATTAGATAATAAGATTAATATTTTTGAAGTTTGATGCTCTGTGAGTCAAGTCATTATCATTTCAAGCAGCCTCAAGTCAACAGAATTGGATCCTGGACCTATCAAACTCAGAACTCCACACCTACAATCTAAAATCCCTGTAACACCATCTCAGTCCACAATCTTTCAATTTTCCTTCCTTTTCATCATTTTTCTACACTTATTTATTTATTTTTTTTAAGACCTTGACCCACAGGCGGTGCAACTCTCAGGCATTATATGAATACCTTCTATGCATGGTAATTCCCCTGACCCATCCTCGGGGATTTAGTAATTCCTACTAGTCTGATTACTAACTTTTATTCTTTTGTTCTTTTGATCTTTAATAACATGTATCTAGAAAAGCCTCACTCCTACTATTCAGGTTGTTTAAAGCCCTATAACTAATCTTCTGAAATCCAATAGTGAAAAGCCACAACCATATTCTTACAAAATCAGGTTCTCTGATAAAGGCTGGGCTTTCATCTCTGCCCAGTAACTCTCTTTCAAGTCCATAGTCATTATGATCTCCAAGTCCCCTGAAGGACAATTCCAAATTTGCACACATTCCCTCATTTCAGCTTCTCCAGTGCCTTCTCTTTCTTCTCATTTCCATAAGAAAATCCATCCAGTGAGATCTCCCTCCTTCAGGCTGGTTTCATGGGTACTCAGCCCATGCAGTCACACAAAGCCCAGGCTTGGTTCAGTACTCTGCTGACAGTGTCTTAAAACTCTTAGTAACTTTTATACAGGCTCCCACACTTTCATTTTGCCCTGAACCTCACAAATCATGTAGCAGTACTGCCCTCCTTCCATATATTGAACTCTAATTTCCTATGTGATGGTTTTTGGAAGTAGGGTCTTTAAGAGACGAAGAGGTCACAAGGGTGGAGTCCTCACAAATGGAATAAGTGCCTTTATAAGAACAGGCCACAGAACTAGCTTGCTTTCTTTCAGGCATGTGAGGATACAGGGAGAATTAAATAGTCTCTAACACGCAGAAGAGAGTTCCCACCAGAACTCAACTAAGCTTGCATCCTGGTCTCAGACTTCCAGCCTCCAAAACTGTAAGAAATGCTTTTCTGTTGTTTATTAGCCATCTAGTGTGGCACTTTGTTATAGCAGCCCAAGCCGACTAGGACACTAGTACCATGAATGTCATTCGGTACACGCTCAACTCATGTCTGATGAATCACTTTCAGAAGTTCCATACGATTCTGTGGTTATTTTAGCTGATTCTTAAGGAACTTTATGTAGGAAGCAACTAAACATATCCAGTGGGTTCTATGGAAAGAAACAGAATCCTATAAATTTAACTGGTTTTTGGTCATTGACATCTTTAAGAATCAGATCAAATCAGAACTCTGACCATAAAGAAATGGTTGTACAAATTCAGGGGGTTGTATAAAATTTTGTTAAATTCCTAAAATTCACGCATAGTCGCTAACTTGAATTCTACTCTCTCCCATGTATTTCTTGCCCTGAGAAACACAAGCTCTAGCTTGAAGCTGGGCAACAGAGAATTAGGTACCACCAACATTTCTGACCCAGAATTATGCCAGCTTTGCCAGCAAGGATGGGCTCAGCCTTCACTGGAGAAAGTCAGTGCATAACCCAGCCCCAATCCTGTTCCTGAATAACCCAGGGAGCTCTTCATGCATCCTGGCCCATCTCTCCACCTCTGGGTTGAACCCAAAGAGCCTCAGACAGCTTGGCCGAGAGCTGCCTGCACTTTTTCCCTAGCAGAGAGGTGGGCCACGGTCACAGTTGCTATAATACTCTGGAGTCACACTGGGCCTAATACGAAAGCAAAACCCCTCCCTCCCACCAAATTCCCTCCCCTGCAATGACCCAGCGAGGACAGCTTCTGCACTGCAAGCATTTGTCTTCCAACAAAATCTGAATACTGAGATGACATGAAGGCAGGAGATACGATTTCTCACAGTCAAAGCTGTAAATGTGCAGTGATCCCCGGGCAGGCCCTGTGGAGGCCATGGAGCCCTGGAGGAGGAGCCAGGTGGCCACTGTCCATTCTACTAGGGCATTTTGAGGTTTGAAGGGAAGGTAGGACATTTTTCTAAAAACAGCAAATATTTTCAGTTTTGTGGGCTTTACGATCTCTGTCACATCTTTGATCTGTGCTCGACTCTCCCTTTGTAGCAGAAAGCAGCCCTAAGCCCTCCCTAAATGCAGGGGCATGGCTGGGCTTGGCCTCCTGGGCTTACTTTGCCAATCCCTGGGAGTGAGCTCTGCTTCTGGGAAACTGTAGGAGCTGGACCACACAGGGACGTTCCATCCCCAGCAATGTAGCCCCAGTCCTGTTCACAAGGAGACAGTGAAACCATGTACATTGAAGTAAAAGACTGACTCAAGAGTTAATGGCTGGGAAATGTGAAGATGTAGAAACAAAATAGCTCTTGGGCTAGGAAACTGCTAACAGTGTAGATCATAATTCTGCCACATAGCCGAACCACCAAACTCTCAGTTTCCGGAACAATATAGATAAAGGCCGGACACACATTCCTAAGTTGTTTTCACAGGAAGCAGACCTCTGGATGAACACTGCTGACCACAAGAACATTGACCCGAGACTGGTTGGAACCAGGAGGTTGATAATGCATGAAACTTCAGCTTGAAACCAACTAATCCTAGAATTGTCCACGAGCTGACCACAGCCTGCTCCCTGAACACTGTAAAACTCACTACCTGCTCCAGGGTGGGCCACACAGGCTTGGGGGCGTTAGCCCACTGTGGCCCCCTTTGTAGGGCAAAGCAATAAAAGCCACTCTTTTCCACCTCACCCAAAACTGTCTCCACATTTCTATTCACACCAGTGAATAAAGGCCAATTCACACCAGTGAATAAAGGCCAAGTTTTGGCAAAAAAAAGGAGAGGTTCAGATTTCTGTGCCTCTTAAACTAACAAATATGGCTATGCTAAGTCCAACCCCAGGTGAGTGGATTCATTTGCACTGGAGATCTCATGGTCATTTAAAATTCTCCAAAGTAACAAACACCTCACATTCAATACCTCTGGAGAGTGGCTGGAATTTACTTCTTTGTTGGAAGTGTAGAATTGCCAGTAGTATCTATTCACCTTCTTGTTAAGATGTAGAATGTGGAGAGAGGAGATGAGATAGTAGGACTCACGTGATACAGTGCCGAATCTCAGCCCAGTCTCTAAAGTTTTAGGAACCATTTGGTCTTTCATCTTCAACCAGGTATTAGGGAATGTGCCCCCAGCACCCACAAAGCATCGCAAGACTTGAGTAAGAGCCCAGGGGAAACGCTCTGCAGAAGGGGGAATCCTGACGCTTAGTTCCAAGGGACTCAGGATGCACATTTGCCCTCTGCTATTTCATCTTTAACTGAGAGAGTGCATGCTCCCCACTGAGTTGTGATGAGGACTAAACAAGGAAACCACGTGAAGGCTGAAACATGGTCTCTGGCACATTCTGAAACCAAGACTAGCTTATAGCCAGTCAACCAGCAACCAGTTGCTTGGTCTGTTCCAGATGAAACCACCACAGCCCCACCCATCAGAGCATCCCCTAGATGAGCTGAATTTCAAAAAACCAAACCAAATCTCTGTACTACCTTCTGAGCCATCTAGGTTAGGAGGCAGAAACTCAGAGTTGTTTCATTGCTTCATTTGGCCTCAAAAAGAACTTTGAATTGTTTATTATTGCCTGCTATTTCCATGGGAACTACAATATCCTCTAAAGCAAAATCTGTTATTTTAGCCCATGGAGGGTCTAAGGATGACTTTTTTTTTTTTAATAGGAACTGCCATTTCCTACTTACCTCTAATTCTCACTTCAATACTTAAGTATCTCCTCCTTCATTCATTCATTACCTCATTCACAGTAGGTATCTGAGCACTTACTGTGTGTGCAGGACCATTCATAGCAGTGAATGGACCTTGTATTACAATGTAGCTAAGAGATAATAAATAAAAATGTTAAGTGTAAAGTATTCAGATGCTGGCAAAGTGCAGTAGAGGAAAAGCAAACAGAGAAAGGGGACAGGAAAGCTAGGATGGGGGTAGTCTGGCTACTTTATGCAAGGTGGCTGAGGAAGGCTGCACCGGGAGCCGTGAACGAACAAGCTGTGCAGACAGAGGCAGCAAAGGTGATTCTAGCAAATGTGAAAAGGTAACTTCAGAGTGGTTTGTTACCACATTAAAGGGTAAGGAAGTCAGTGTGAATGGAGCAAGTGAGCAGGAGTAAAGTGCTGAGGTCACAGAGGAGCAACTAGGGGCCATTATGCAGTGCCTTGTGGGTTTTGATCTGAGTAGGCTAGGAAACTATGATGATTCTAAGAATGACACCCTCTCTTCATAGGCTGGCTGCTAGTTGGGAGACAAGCAGAAAGACAGAAGTAGACAAGGAGTCTGCTGACAAATCCAGGGAGAAGAGATGGAGCTTGAGAACAGGGTGATATCAGTGGAGGAGGTGAAAGAGTGTTAGATTCTGAGTGTATTTTAAGCAACAGTTGCCAGAATTTGCTGATGGCTTGGATGCCAGTTATGACAGAAGGAAAGGAGTTTAGGATGACTCTAAGTTATGCAAAGTTAAGGTGAGCAGACATATACTACTCTGGAGCAGCGCTCCTCCAACATGAATGTGCCCCCAAAGGAGAGAGATGGGCTCCAGGTTGGACATTTACAGTCAGCCAGCCTCCTCTTTGCATTTCCTCAGACAAGAGAGAGGTGGGCTTCAGTTGAGGAATTTACGACCAGTCTCCTGTTTGACCTCTGAAATGGAAGTAACAGCAGAAACAGGGTAAATAGCCAGTCTTTGTAAGCATCTCAAGAAAATAATCATGGCAAGGACAAAGAGAGGCAAAACCCTGTCTGAGCAAAGGATTAAGGGATCTCCACGTCCCCCCTTCTAGGATAAGAGAGACACGACACGACACGTGTGCAGAAAGGCTCCTTGCAGTCGAAAGTCAGAGGATAATTCCAGGCCATAAGGAGTCTTGCTCCTCCCAGAAGCCTTCACTTCAAGATCCATCTTGGCTAAGGGGTGTGCACACCCCAGGGGAGGGTCCTAAGGCAAATCAACCAGGGGAGGGGACAAAGCAAGACTATGGACCTGAGGGAAAACAAGTCCTAGAAAACTGCCCCTTTTAAAGAATTTAAACTTCCCAAAGGCGTGACTCTCTCAGCCTGCCCATGTGCCTTTCTGCATGCACTTTTCAAAAGCTTACTTTACTCTTTACCTTGTACCTCCTCACCTGAGTTCATTCTTGACTAGGCAGGCAGGAACTAGGGACACTAGCCCTAACTGCTGGCCCCTCTGGTCCAGTGGTTAGGACTCCCGGTCTGGAAAACTAAGACCTTGCTTCCAGCTACTGCTCACTGCTGCTTCTGCAAGCTGCCATTGCATGTCCAAAATCAAAATCACCAGGGGTTAAAATGCAGGGTCTGAATCAACAACTTTTGGAAGGGCCTGAGATTCCTCATCTCTAACAAGCTCCCAGGTCCTACTGGTGATGCGGGTCCATAGATCAAACTTTGCCCACTGTTAAAGGATGCCATTCATCTTAGTCCAGGTAAAAACCTGAACTCTGGAGCCAAAATACTTAGTAGGTCCATGTCCTGGTGACATTCCTAACAATGTCACCATGGACAAGCTGCTGCCCTATTCATGTTTCAGTTTCTTCATCTGTTAAGATAAGAAATCACTGTGAGAATATAATGGGTTAGAAATATAAAGTACTTAGAACAATGCCTAGCACATAGTAAACACATAAGGTGTATTATTTGCTAAAATCACTATTGTCATCACTATTATCCTTATTTCCTTTTGGCCAGAGTTTGCCCCTTCCTCAGTCCTTTGGTTTGTACTGTGTTTGTCTTAGAAAAGTTGGGAAGATTCCACTGGGAACCAACAAGTATTCTAGAAGCCAAATTATCTAGAGATGACCTGTGTCTTTGGAAGTTCTAACTCAGTAAGATTCTGTGAAAGTCTAGAATGATCTTGACCAGGGTTTATCAAGAGAGAAGGAAACCAAATTCTTCAAAGCACTCTTAATATGGTGGTAACTAAGATCTAGAAGTTGGTGAAAGGCAGGTAGGTGTTTAGCTCTGTGCCTGGCTGTATTTGGAAATCCTCTAAACCCAAACTCCTTGGCATTATGGTGATATTTTCTAACAATATCTGAGTAAGTAAAGAGAAATGTGGATGGTCCTAGAGACTGTCAAACAGAGTGAAGTAAGTCAGAAAGAAAAACAAATTTTGTGTACTAATGCACAAATGTGGAATCTAGAAAAGTGATAGAGATGAGCCTATTTGCAAAGCAGAAGCAGAGACACAGATGTAGGGAACAAATGTATGAACACCAAGGGAGAAGAGGATGCAGGATGAATTGGGAGACTGGGCCTGGCATGTATACACTACTGTGTATAAAATAGATAACTAACAAGGCCCTACTGTAAGATACAGGGAACTCAGTGATCTTCCTGACCTCAGGACTGAAACTGCATCTGCTGCGTCTCTTGCAATGCAGGCAGATTCTTTACCCAATGAGCCTCCTGGGAAGCCTATCATAACCTAATAGTGTTCCCCTGAAAATCATATGTTGAAGCTCTAATCCCTAATGTGATAATATTTGAAGATGGGGACTTTGGGAGATAATTAGAGTCTAATTAGATCATAAGGGTAGTGCCTCATGATGGGATTAGTACCCTTCTAAGAAAAGGAAGAACAAGAGGTGTGTCCGTGTGAGGATACAGAGTGATCATCTCTAAACTAGAAAAAGTACGCTCCCTGAGGAACTGAACCAGCCAGCACCTCAATCTTGAAGTCCCCAGCCTCCAAAACTGTGAAAAAATGTACTTCTGTTGCTTAAGAATCTATGATATTTTGTTATAGTAGCTTGAACAGACTAATACATGGGTCATGACATCAGTTTAGTTTTTCCCAGTCAGCATTTTCATACAACAGGACTAGATTTTTTAAATGTCAGAATGCATTGCATATGGTGAAGTTAAGCATTGTTTCATGAAATTTGGTTTGTGTGTACATATTGTATACGTAAAATTGTATGCAAAATGTATTTCTTTTTAGGGTCTTGATAAAAAGGTTAAAAATCATTTACTATAAACACTAAGGACTTCCCAGGTGGCACTAGTGGTAAAAAAACTCACCTGCCGATGCAGGAAACATAAGTGTGGGTTCGATACCTGGTCAGGAAAATCCCCTGGAGGAGGGCAGGGCAACCCACTCCAGTATTCTTGCCTGGAGAATCCCATGGACAGAGGAGCCTGGTGGGCTACAGTTCATAGGGTCACAAAGAATTGGATACGACCGAAGCAACTTAGCATGCACATACATGCATAAACACTAAACAAAAGTGATTTTCAGAGAATAACCTGGTGCATAATGCCAGCACCTATAAGATTGAGACCAGCATCCTACATCAGCGGGCAGCGTTCAAGGAGCTGTGTTTAGCAATGACACCACATGATAGCAGATAAAAGCCTTAAACTGACCAAGTCCTCTGTACCCCTCTCTGCCTGGTCATGGGAAATAATGCTGACCCTTTGACCTGAGCTAGTGACCCATCTGCACTGGAATTCTAGACAATTTAGGAAGGAGAGAGGAGCCTCAAGAGGTCTCTTACTTAGTGAGACTGTGGCAAACGTGGTATCCTGTAAGTCCCCTACATACAAACCTTCAGGCTGTAAACTTACAAAGATGTGAGCGGCATGCGCATGTCTGATCACAGCAGGTGTGAGTGAACTTGCAGCTTGCCCTCCACCTCCTACTGACATTCCTTCAGCACTGTATCTCCACCTCCTATCCCTCCTCATCGACAGCCCCTGAATGCCAGCTGGCACTGTACTACTGTACTTGTTAAGGTACTGTGATAAAAATGTTTTCTTTATCTTTTGTGTGTGTGTGTTGTGTATCATTTGTGTGAAACATTATAAGCCTATTACTGTACAGTACTGTACGGCTGATTGTGTTAGCTGGGCACCTAGGCTAACTTTGCTGTACTTATTGGACTCACAAACACGCTCTCAGAACAGAATTTGTTCATATGTAAGGAATATACTGTAATATTAAATAATATCTCTACCCCCAATGAGGTCAAAATGTTATATTAGTAATAAAATATTTTCTTAAATAAAAAACCTAACCCTCAAAATTTCATCAGAGAATGTCTTATTTCCCAGGAAAGTCCTTCCAGAGTGGAAGGCATCAGGTGGATGTGAGAAAGTCTATGCTTAGAAACTTCAAAGCTTATAGGTAGAAGTAGATTGACTCGGTGAATATACCTCAGGGGTGTTTTCTGTAATATGACAAGCATGTGACACCTGCTGTCCTTAATAACTGTTAAGTTCTCTGCTCTTAACTTTATACTAGTTCAAAGAGTAAATATGCTCATTTGGGTTTTGATTGGCAAATCTGAACAAGAAAGCTCTTGTTTCAGCAGGGCAAAATTTCCCCTTTTCCAAAATGCTACCAGTATCAGCGCCAGTACTGGTTGTGACAGCGTAGGCTTTTGTCCCAAAATAGCTATTAACAAGCTTGATATCAAGTGGAATAAGTAGAGAAATCATTGCTTCAATTAGCTCTGCAGAAACTGTAGAGGGAGAGAGAGCAGAGGAGGCTATCTTGGTGTAGATTCAAATCCCAGTCCTGTCTGAGCATGGCCTCAGCCTTCTCTGATGTAATAGGTTCCCTAAATGGTCATATAATCCTTGGGAGATCATTTACCACCTGAAAAATCTTCTTACAGGATTGTGGTGGTTTTAAAACATGACCTGAAATTCTCTGGGACCCTTCCCATCAAAAGGTGAGCTCTATGTCTCCTCCACTTGAATCTGAGCCAACTACAGTGACTTGATTGAAATTAAAAGAATACCACTCCCAAAGCTGAGTCAGGAAAGGTTATCTAGCTTCTGCTGCCTCTCTTAGGGCACTTGTTCTGGGAAAGAGAGTTATTATACAAGAAACACAGCTTCTTTGAGACTACCATGCTGGAAAGGCCACATGGAGCTGCTCCCATCATCAACCAAGACGAGCTTCTGGCTGACAGTGGCAGGAGCCTCCTGGACCTCAGACCCATCAGGCATCAGACGTCAGTCAGGCCATTGGATGACTCTTGCCCCAGATATTTGGCTTCAACCATACGAGAATCCCCAGGAGAACCCTTCCCAATTTCTGAGCCACAAGACTGTGAGTAAAAATTAAGGGACTGTTTTAGGCTGCCACATTTTGTGGCAACTTATTCATGAACTATTGAAACAAAATATTGATTATTGGGAAAGAGTTAATAGTTACCACAATGACCATCAACACTGCAAGCAAATGCTCTGGCAGACTGCAAGCTCTCTGAGGGAAAAGCCACATCCACTCTATTCCCCCTTGTATCCTCAGGGTCAAGCCCACAGCAGATGTCCATAAGAAATTTGGAAAATGCATTATTGCTCTTGTGCTTTAAAACAAATTAGCTTTGGTTATCTTTTTAAATCACAGAAATAAATAAATGGTTACTAAGTTTCCCTAACTGACTTCATGTGATAATTTTTCTGCTTATAGCTGAAATAGGCATTACAAATTAGGGCTTTTCCTAACTGCAGAGACCTTAGAACATAAACCTGTATATAAGAATAAGAATAAACTGGGGTTAATTTCTTGAACATTGACCTATGCTTGCTGATTAGTCAGTTTACACTCCAGCTTTCAGCTGTAGTCATTTGTTTATTATGAGAGTGTACCCCTTTGGTGTAGATCTAAGGTATCTGGTCAGTGTGTAAATCTTCACATCCCACACTGGGATACACACACACACGCATGCACATACACACACACAACTGAAATTTGCCTCAACAGTTACAAAGTGGCCTGAGACAGTTTGAAAAATGAAGCAAAGTATCAAATAGCAGAAGCCACTTTAAAAGAGCAAAGGCTGAAATTCCTAGATACAGCAGATGGGCTAATAGCCATCCTTAGTCAAGGACTTGACCCTGAGGTTACTGGCTGTGAGGAAGAAAAATGTGTCCATTTCATGACCTGATCTCATATTCGCCTCTTCAGGCAAGCTCCTCCCAGGAACCAACATCTACTTTTGTCTGCATATTTACAGCCAGGACAGTGTCTCCAGCCACGCTTTGCATAAGCATAGAAATATGTCACTTAGATGAGTCATTCTTGCTCATTTAGAGTGACTGAGAGGATAGCCAATGAGCCAGACACCCACAGCAGAGAGGGTATCTTCACAGATGCTGCCGTGATCCTGCCCTGATGGGTTAGTGGTCCAAATGCCGACTCCTGGTGGGGCATGCTTGAAGTTGTTTCTAGGGCAAGGCCCCTGGCAGGAAGAAGCTCTGCTCCCAGGGGAGCTCATCAAACACCCCTTCATGCTCCCACAGAGCACTTCACAATCTCCTCTGCTGTGGTCCCTCTGCCACCCGAGTGTTCAGGGTAACGGAAAGACGGCTCCAGACCAGGCCCCCATTGGGCAAATGACCCAAACTCAAAACCTCAAAACCTTCTCTGTGCCCAAGGTGGAGGCGGGCTGCTCTACTTCCCCTCCATGTCTTGCCAATTACCTTCGCTTGTGCAAAGTGTCAGTGATCAGAACTACGCATGCATGGAGCTGTCAGGCACAGCAAGCAAGTCCCTGTTGCTTCCAGGTAACAAGTCTTGTAGGCCCTTCTCACCTGGCTGTGGGGAGGAAAGAGTATCCCCTTCCCACATCTCATAGGAGGGAGTAATTTTCCACTGAAAACTCAACCCTTGCGTCTCCAACAAATTCCACTAAGACTGTTTAGGCTGGCAATGGGGAGGGATGAAAAGACGGTTGAAGCAAAGTTTGGTCCTGACCCTCTGAGACGTGTCTGGCAGCTCTTCAGTGTCTATTAGTATTTACCTCCTACCATCTGCTGTTCAAAGACAACAGGAGAAGTCCTGGATACTATTCTGCTTATTGTAAATGCCCTGGTCTTCTTATGGGTCTAGTTGTTTGTTTCCACTTCTCCGCTGTGTCTTTCTGTCCAGCATCTAACATATTGATAAATATTTCAGTGAACAGACACCAGTTAAGATTGAGGTTTCATTTACCTTGAAACCTTGACTTCCAGCTTTTATTTTAGCAGAGTCTTGATGATGCATGTTCTAGTTCTACCTACAAAGTCTGTAGTTATTTCTGAACTTGTCTGGAGAAGGAAATGGCAACTCATTCCAGTATTCTTGCCTGGAAAATCCCATGGACAGAAGTGTCTCATGGGCTAGACTCCTTTTGTCATTTTGAAATGGGGTCAATAAAAACCTTAGTGTGAGCAGAGATTAGTCTATCTGACTGTGGGGATCTGGGTGTATGTGGCCCCACAGTGACCACAAATGTCATCCCCAGGGGTTGGATTGGCCAGATGTGGATCTAGAAAGTACCAAGGAGCTCTGGTCCTTTAGAGACAGGCTCAAAAAGGATCCAGGCACCATTTTTCCCCCAATTATTTTTATTAGTTGGAGGCTAATTACTTTACAATATTGTAGTGGTTTTTTGCCATACATTGACATGAATCAGCCATGGATTTACATGTGTTCCCCATCCTGAACACCACTCCCACCTCCCTCCCCATTTTTAAATCCACATGGAAATACGTGCAAACTGGTACATGTTTCTAGAGAAGAATTTGGCAACTGGTACACTGAGACCCTGAAAATGTGCACTTTAGACACAGCAATTTTACTTCTAGGAATCATTCCTAAAGAAATTATTGGGAATAAGACACAGATGTGTGTAAAATGATTCTCATCAATGTGTATTAATTAAATTACTACATTAATTAATACAATGGGATATTATGCAGTTGTTAGAAGCCACATTGTAGTTAAAAAAACAAGTGAATGTTCATGACACATTAAGTGAAAAAAAAGCCAGCATGAAATAGTACTATGGTATGATCTAGTTCTATGGAGGAGGTGCAGAAGAAGATAAGAAAAAAATATTAACAGGTGTTATCTCTCAGGTACAGAGAGATTTTGGATGGTTTTACTTTATTTCTCATACTTTTCTGTTTCCCAAATTTTTTTCAGTAAATGTATACTACTTTTACAATCAGAAGAAAACAATAAGTAATATTTTAAATAAGAAGAAATAAAATACAGATGAGCAATTAATTTATCATTTATAGCTGAAGGCAATAAGATTGAAGGAGACTTGGCCCAGAAGGGATTTGTAGGGTGGATGGAAGGATTACCAAAAGGGATTACTTTGTTTTGATGATAAGGACATTCTTCTGTGATCTGGAGTTAGCTCAAGCAACATTCCAATTGTGTGTGTGTTCTCAGGAGAATTATGAAAAGGAAAAAGAAGATGAAGAGGAATTTCCTGGGATTTTACATGGCAGTAATATTGATAGGTGAGGCTCCAGGTTAACCTCATGTAACCCTGAATTATATTTAACAGTCAATATTTATCCATGGATCACAGAGGTTAAGAGCCTGATTTCTTAATTGAGTTTGAATTGCAGTTCTTTTACTATCTACCCTGTGACCTTGGAAAATTGCTTAATCTCTCCCAGTCACTACCTCAGCAAAATGGAAATAATAACAACAATAATAACACCTACTACATATGATTGTTTTGAATATTCAGTGAGTTAAAACATAAAAAGCATTGAGAACACAGTCTTGCATATAATACAAGTCTAATAAAAGTTACCTGTTACAACAATTATTATTGCAAATAAGTCCATGTAACACACTGCAGTGGAAAACAGCAGCCTGAGTGTCAAAAGTCTGAGCTGGAGGACAGATCCCACGACTTCTGAGGAGTGTGACTCAGACCAAGCACTCACATTCTCAGAGCCCCCTTCTCCAAGACAGGCCTATGAGTATCTGTCTTCCCTCTTCCATGACACTAGTGAGGAGTGGGGGTGAGGCACAGTTATTGAAAATGCTGATGACCAGAAGGAGACTGGAGAGTTCCCACCATCTTTTCCTGTGAATGTAGGTTTTCAGACTTCCCTGTGTAGAGGACTTCAGGCTGGCTTCGTTAGGATAAATCGAAGCTCTGGGATAATAACCAGGTGTCTGGCTTAATAGCTTTTCAACTCTATCCTCTGCTCAGTGTAAACATTGAATGCAATGACAATAACTCATCCATAAGAACTGGTTGCAGAAATATGACATTCAGAACTTTCTCCTTCATTTATGAACATGACAAACTAGAAAACATCTAAGTGCTCAACAAAAGACTTGGTTAAATGAATTGCTGTCCATATGTGCAAAGGGATGTTGTGTTAGGACATTATAGACAGAAATTATTGGAGAGGGAAATTGCTCATTATTATATAGTCAACAAAGCAGGTTCATAAAAATATTGTTTTATATATAACATGGGTGGAATATGTATGGGAAAAAAGATGAAGTTAACCTATCAAAGTCTTGCTATACAGAAAGGGATTTAGGGAGTGGGTTACTGCGAAAAGAAATTCTCATACGTTGAAGTATGGTGAAGTCATTCTGGCTTACACACGAGTTAACTGAATTTTATACTGACTAGAACAATCTGTTTGTGGCCTAGCAAACATATATTTCACACCTTCTTTAACTATTAAACAAAAGGGCACATTGACCAGAAGCAAAGAATGTCCATGTTAAAAATAAAGGTTCAATGCCTCTCTTCTGGGAAGAATTCCTGGCCCTTCTTTGATAATAAGACCCCCTTCTCAGGTGCCAAGGCCGTGCTGATCTCTGTGTATGTGTTAGTCTAGTTTTTCAGTTTTGTTTTAATCCTGAGGGAAACTGTCCTTGACTTATTTAATGTTCCTTGTCCTGTTTGGAAGCTCGTTTTTGCTGGAGCAGTCGCTCTGCAACCTTGAGTTGGTTCCTGCCATACGGCACAGAGGCTCAGGTGCACATATACGGATGCCCCTCACTGTTGGATTTCCCTCCCACTTAGGTCAGCTCAGAGCGCTGAGTTCCCTGAGCTGTCCAGGAGGCACTCGCTAGTTATCCATTTTATGCATAGCAGCAAAGACAAGGAAGACGGTCAGTCGTGTCTGACTGTTTGCAGTCCCATAGACTGTAGCCCACCAGTCCTCTGGAGCCAACAGTTTCCTCTGTCCATGGGATTCCCCAGCAGGAATACAAGAGTGGGTAGCCATTTCCTTCTCCGGGGTATATATATATATATATTTCCCCAGTGGTTCAGATTCAATCCCTGGGTCTCAAAGATCCCCTGGAGGAAGGCATGGCAATCTACTCCAGGATTCTTGACTGGAGAATTCCACAGACAGAGGAGCCTGGTGGGCTTCAGTACCTAAGGTCACAGAGAGTCAGACACGACTGAAGCAGCTAAGCACACCCATAAATGTGTGTGTGTGTGTGTGTGTGTGTGTGTGTGTGTGTGTGTGAGTTCCAATATAATTGATCCCACTCCCTCTTCCTCCCTTGGTTTTCATGCATGTGTTCTCCACATCTGTGTCTCTACTTCTGCTCTGCAAATAAGATCATCAATACCATTTTTCTAGATTCCACATATATGCATTAATATAAAATATTTGTTTTTCTCTTTCTAACTTACTTCATTCTATGTGACAGTCTCTAAGTCCATCCACATCTACACAAATGACCCAATTTTGTTCCTTTTTATGACTACATTGGGCTTCCCTTGTGGCTCAGCTGGTAAAGAATGCACTTGCAATGTGAGAGACCTGGGTTCGATCCCTGGGTTGGGAAGATCCCCTGGGGAAGGGAAAGGCTATCCACTCCAGTATTCTGACCTGGAGAATTCCATGGACTATATAGTCCACGGGGTAGCAAAGAGTCAGACATGACTAAGCAACTTTCACTTTAATGGCTGCATAATACTCCATTGTATATATATGTGCCACATCTTCTTTATCCATTCCTCTGTTGATGGGTGCTTTTGTTGCTTCTATTGTCCTGGCTATTGTAAATAGTGCTGCTATGAACACTGGTACGCATGTATCTTTTTGAATTATGGTTTTCTCTGGGTATCAGTAGTGAGGTTGCTAGGTCATGGTAGTTCTATTTTTAATTTTTGAGGAACCTTCATACTGGTCTTCACAGTTTAATGTTCTTTGTTCTGACAAGATACAAAACTGTACTGAAAACCATGCTTCTCTGGAGCAATTTCTCAGAGTAATCTGGGAATAATCTGGCTTCCAGGTTACAGTCCTCAGTTTGGCTCAGATAAAGCTCTTTTCTATTATTACTGATTGTTTTTTGATTACTTTTCGTGATACTATAAACCAACACTACTCACCTATAGACCTCAAATCAATTAGGAAAATTAGGTGAAGTGTAACAAAAGCTTAACAATGAAGCCCAGAACAGGTAGGAGACAAATGCTCTTTCAGCAAACAGCGTCAGAGCAATTTGTTCATTGGGGGGAAAAAGTCATAGTTATACTACTAGAAGGATTACAGATAGACCAGATGGAGATTTCAGAAGGAAATCAGTCTTGTAATCTGGGGTGTGTTTTACGTCAGATACTCTGTTAGAGAACAAACAGGAGTCCAGAGTAGAAGTGCCTATTGCTTCTTCCATTATCTCATGATCTTGGAGTTCACCTAACCTCATAATGTCTTTGGAGCCAGCATAATGGAGAAGGGTCAGAAAGTGAGCAAGTCCACTAGGATACCCAGGGCATGCTCACTAGACCCCGAGACAGTGTAGGAAGGAACTTCTTAACTGTCCTGGATACTATACTGATGGAATTTCTGCCTGGCCCTCTGAATGTAGAAACGCTTTAAGTTTATTTAGAGACAGAGAGTGACTTTTCTTTCACTAGGAGAAATGACAGAGTGACATAGACATTGGTAATTTACTCATTGTGAATTTTCTGGCAGTAAGGGACAGTCTCCAGTTAGATGAGTGGGCCTTTCTCCACTGAGAGGTGTCTACCCTCTTTTCCCCTTTCTGAAGGTAGCTAGAAATTCACCCTATGGAATGGAAATGGAAGAAGCCAAATGAGTTAATGAAATTGACTCCAGAATGACAGTCACACAGATTCCAAGTTTTTTATTGTGCCCAAATGCCCCTTGGATTAAACTAAACTTTATTGATCACTACAGAAAATGTTGTGTAAATGACCCAGTTGTTTTTTCTCTCTGTAGACAAGCCCTTGGACTTGTGAATTGCATTCTATTCCTTCTGCTAAAGAAATAGAGTCAATATTCCCAGTCTTTAAGCCTGGACTAGGCTGTGTGACATGCTTCAGTTAGCAGAATGTACTGGAAGCAATGTTGTGCTACTTCTGAGCCTTTGCTCAAGAGAATTTCTTGTTTCTGTTACCCTCTGTGCCCTTGTTCCCACCATAATGACATTTTCAGGCTAACCTGCTGGATGAGATATAAATGGAACAGAACCAAATTACTCAGTCATCCCAGCCAAGGCCAGCCTAGATCAGCTGACAGCCAGCCTAACCCCAGGTACATAAACAAGTCCAGTCAAGAGCAGAGCTGCTCACCTGAACTCCCGCTGACCCCATATATATAAGCAATCAGTTTATTGTTGTATGCCACTCTGGCTGTGTGGTTGTCACTGTTATATATTGTTGCAACCACAGACACCTGACATAATTGCCTTAACTCACCACCTGGAAGAGGTAATGGCAAACCCTCCAGTATTCTTGTCTAAAAAATCCCATGGATGGAGGAGCCAGGTGGGCTACAGTTCATGGGGTCAAAAAGAGTTGGACACAACTGAGCATGCATGCAGGTACAACCATTGAAAGCTTCCAGTCATCAGTAAGAGATGTATCATTATTTCTAGTCTGCAGATGAGGAAGCTGAGACATAGTAACACTAAGTGATTTCCCCAAAATCACAAATATACTAAGACAAAGACTTTTCATAGTCCAAGTCTAGGACTCTCTCTAAGACACTGCAGATGACTTGGGAGAAAGCAACATATTATACATATTTTTAAAATACATGTGAATACAGATTGACTGTACAGGTTAAAATTCTGGACTCTCAGGAGGGAGTAAGAGGCTTGTGTGTGGATGTGTCTGTGAATACCTGAAGGCTGTCTACCTCAGAAGACAGAAGCAAGACCAGCTTACTAGAAAGCAGCACTCAGCTAAAACCTCATAAAGCCCAAAACTACAGAGAGAAGGCATTGCGGGTCTCCTGGTTCTTCATTATCATAACACTGGCCCTGGTGGTGGCTGCCTTTATTTTAAAAGGTGGAAGCTAGAGGCAGAAGAAGATGGTGGAGGAGTAAGACAGGAGATCACCAGCTTCCCCACAAATACTTCAACAATTCATCAAGATATGGAACGACTCCTACAAAGCAACCTCTAGGTGACAGCAGAAGACCCCAGGCCTCCAGGGGGACAGGTTAAGCTCCCAGAAATGAGAACATGGGCACAAGTCACCCCTAACAAGAAATCAACAGAAACCATTCAACCAACCTTTCCCTCCAAGGGCAAAAATCAAAAGGAAGAAGGAATATAACCCTATAGCCTGGATAAAGGAGACCTCAAGTGGAGCAACTTAGAAAAAAAATATGAAAAGACAGAGAAATATAGCACAAATGAAAGAACAAGGTAGAAACTCACAAGACCAAATAAGTGAAGAGCAAATAAGCAATCTACCTGAAAGAGAACTCAGAATAATGATAGTAAAGATGTTCCAAAGACTTGAAAATAGAATGAAGAAAATGCAAGAAACATTTAATACAGTGAATACAATCACCAATGACATAGAAGAAATGAAGAATAAGCAAACAGAGATAAATAACACAATTGCTGAAATTAAAAATACTCTGGAAGGAACTAATAGCAGAATGACTGAGATAGAGGAATAGACAAGTGAACTGCAAGATAGAATGGTGGAAATAACTGCTGAAGAACAGAATAAAGGGAAAAGAATGAAAAGAACTGAGGATAGTCTCAGACATCTTTGGGACATATATTAAATGTGCCAACATTCAAGTTATAGGGCTACTAGAGGAAGAAGGAAAAAAAAGGCACTGAGAAAATTTTTGAAGAAATTATAGTTGAAAATTTCCCCAACATGGGAAAGGAAATAGTCAATCAAGTCCAAAAAGCACAGAGAGTCCCTTACAGGATAAACCAAGGAGAAACACATCAAGACATATTAATCAAGCTAAGAGAGATTAAGTATAAAGAAAGAATATTAAAAGCTGCAAGGGAAAAGCAACAAGTAACATACAAGGGAAAACCCATAGGATTAACAGCAGATCTTTCAGCAGAAACTCTACAGGCCAGAAGGGAATGGCAGGACATAAAACGTACTAAAAGAGAAAAATCTACAACCAAAATTACAATACCCAGCAAAGATCTCATTCAAAATTAATGGAGAAATAAAAAGTTTTACAGACAAGCAGAAGTTAAGAGAATTTAGCACCACCAAACCAGTCTTGAAATAATGCTAATGGGATTTATATAGCCAGTAAACACAAAAGAAAGAAAAGACCTACAAAAACCCAAGACAATCAAGAAAATACCAATAGAAGCATATGTATCAATAAATGTAAATGGATTAAATGCACCAACCAAAAGATACAGACTGACTGAATGGATACAAAAACAAAATCTGTGTATATACTGCCTACAAGAGACCCACTCAGATCTAGAGATTCATACAGATGGAAAGTAAAAGGATGGAAAAATATATTCTATGTGAAAGGAAACCAAAAGAAAGTCAGGGAGGCAATCCTTATTTCAGACAAAATAGACTTTAAAATAAAGAATATTATGAAAGACAAAGTACACTACATAATCAAGGAATCAATCCAAGGAGAAGATATAACAATTGTAAATATTTATGCACGCAACACAGCAGCACGTCAATACCTAAGGCAAACACTAACAGGCGTAAGAGAGGAAATCGACACTAACACAATAATAGTGGAGGACTTTAACACCCCAGTCACACCAGTGGACAGATCATCAAAACAGAATCAATAAGGAAACACAACCTTAAATGAAACATTAGTCCAAATGGACCTAGTTGATATCTTCTGGACTTTCCATCCAAATGCAGAACACACTTGCTTCTCAAGTGCACATGGAACTTTCTCCAAGATAGGCCACATCTTGGGCCACAAATCAAGCCTCAGTAAATTTAAGAAAATTGAAACTGTTTCAAGTATCCTGTCTGACCACAAAGCTATGAGGCTAGATATCAACTACAGGGGAAAAAAAAAAACAACTGAAATAACACTAAGTAATGGAGATTAAACAATATATTACTAAATAACAAAGATGTTACTGAATAAATACAAAGGGAAATCAAAAGACTCCTAGAAACAAATGACAATGAAAACACAACAACCAAAAATCTATGGAATTCAGCAAAAGCAGTTCTAAGAAGGAAGTTTATAGTGATACAATCATACCTCAAGAAACAGGAAAAGCATCGAACAGACAACTTAACTCTACATCTAAAGCAGCTGGAAAAAGAAGAACAAAAAAGTCCCAAAGTCAGCAGAAGGAAAGATATCATAAAAATCAGAGCAGAAATAAGTCAAAAAGAAATGAAGGAGACACTAGCAAAGATTAATAACTAAAAGTTGGTTCTTTGAGAAGATAAACAAAATTGACAAACCACTAGCCAGACTCATCAAGAAAAAAAGGGAGGAAAATCAAATCAACAAAGTTAGAAATGAAAAAGGAGAGGTTACAACAGACAACACAGACATTTAAAGGATAAGAAAATATTATGAGCAACTATATACAAACAAAATGGACAACCTAGAGGAAACGGACAGATTCTTAGAAAAGTTCAACCTCCCAAGACTAAACCAGGATGAAATAGAAATCATGAACAACTCAATTACAAACACTGAAATAGAAACTGTGATAAAAAAATCTCCCAAAAAACAAAAGCATAGGGCCAGATGACTTCACATGGGAATTCTAGCAAACATTTAGAGAAGAGTTAATGCCTATTTTTCTGAAACTTTTCCAAAAAATTGCAGAGGAAGGAACACTTCCAAACTCATTCTATGAGGCCACAATCACCCTGATACCAAAACCAGGCAAAGATAACACATACAAAAAGAAAATTACAACTGATGAACACAGATGAAAAAATCCTCAACAAAATTCTAGCAAACAGAATCCATTAAAAAGCTGATCAAGTCAGCTTTATTCCAGGGATGCAAGGATTCTTCAATATATTCAATCAGATACACCATATAACAAATTGAAAGATAAAAGCCATATGATTATCTCAGTACATGCAGAAAAGACTTTGACAAAATTCAGCACTAATTTATGATAAAAACTCTTCCAAAAATGGGCATAGAAGGAACCTACCTCAATATAGTAAAGGCCATAAATTATAAGCCCACAGCAAACATCATTCTTAACAGTGAAAAATTAAAAGCATTCTGTCTAAGATCAGGAACAAGACAAGGGTATCCACTCTCATCACTATTATTCAACATAGTTTTGGAAGTCGTCCTAGCTATGACAAAGAAAAAGAAATAAAAGAAATTCAGATCAGAAAAGAAGAAGTAAAACTCTCACTGTTTGTAGATGACATGATACTATACATAGAAAACCCAAAAGACACTACCAGAAAATTGCTAGAGCTAATCAGTGAATCCAGCTAAGTCACAGGATACAAGGTAAATACACAGAAATCACTTGCATTCATATATAATAACAATGAAAAATCAGAAAAAGAAATTAAGGAATCAATCCCATTCACCATTGCATCAAAAAGAATTAAATATCTAGTAATAAACCTAAGGAGATAAAAGACCTGTATATGGAAAATTATAAGACACTGATGAAAGAAATCAAAGATGACATAAACAAATGGAAAGATATTCCATGTTCCTGGGTAAGAAGAATCAATATTGTGAAAATGACTATACTACCAAATGCAATCTAAAGATTCAATGTGACCCCCTATCAAATTACCAACGGCATTTTTCACAGAACTATAACAAAAAAATTCACAATTCGTATCAAAATGCAAAAGACCCTGAATAACCAAAACAGTCTTGAGAAAGAAGAATGGAGCTGGAGGAAACAACCTTCCTGACTTCAGACTATACTATAAAGCTACAGTCATCAAGACAGTAGGTACTGGCATAAAAACAGAAATAGAGACCAATGGAACAAGATAGAGAACCCAGAGATAAACCCGTGTGCCTATGGGTACCTTATTTTTGACAAAGGAGGCAAGAATATAAAATGGACAAAGTTAGACTCTTTAATAAGTGGTGCTGGGAAAACTGGACAGCTATGTACAAAAGAATGAAATTAGAATGAAGTGAAACAGTTCCTAATGCCATACACCAAGATAAACTCAAAATGGATTAAAAACCTAAATGTAAGACCAGAAACTATAAAAAGCTTAGAGGAAAGCATAGGCAGAACACTTGATGACATAAATCAAAGCAAGATCTTCCATGACCCACCTGCTAGAGTAATGGAAATAAAAACAAAAATAAAGTGGGACCTAAACTTTTGCACAGCAAAGGAAACCACAAACAAGGTGAAAAGACAAACCTCAGAATGAGAGAAAATAATAGCAAATGAAGCAACTGACAAATAATTAATTTCCAAAATATACAAGCAGCTAATACAGCTCAATGCCAGAAAAACAAACAGCCCAACAAACAACCCAATCAAAAAGTGAGAAAAGGACCTAAAAAGACATTTCTCCAAGGAAGACATACAGATGGCTAATAAACACATGAAAAGATGCTCAAAATCACTGATTATTACTAGAGAAATGCAAATAAACCACAAGGAGATATCATCTCACACTGGTCAGAATGGCCATCATCAAAAATTCTACAAACAATAAATGCTGGAGAGGGTATGGAGAAAAGGGAACCCTCTTGCATTGCTGGTGGGAATGTAAATTGATACAGCCACTATGGAAGACAGTACAGAGATTCCTTAAAAAGTTAGGAATAAAACCACAATAGGACCCAGCAATCCTACTCCTAGGCATATGCCCTGAGGAAACTTCAATTGAAAAAGACACGTGTACCCCAATGCTCATTGCAGCACTATTTACAGTAGCTAGGACATGGAAGCAACCTAGATGTCCATCAACAGATGAATGGATAAAGAAGCTGTGGTACATATATACTATGGAATATTAGTCAGCCATAAAAAGGAACACATTTGAGTCAGTTCTAAAGAGTTTGATGAACCTAGAGCCTATTATACAGAGTGAAGTAAATCAGAAAGAGAAATATAAATATCATATACTGACACACATATATGGAATCTACAAAGATGACGCTGATGTATTTATTTTCAAGGCAGCAATGGAGAAACAGACATAGAGAACAGACCTGCGGACATGGGGGGAGGGGAGGAGGGTTAGATGTATGGAGAGAGTAACACGGAAATTTACAATACCACATGTAAAATAGATAGCTAGTGGGAATTTTCTATATGACTCAGGGAACCTAACAGGGGCTCTGTGACAATCTAGAAGGGTGGGATGGGGAGGGAGATGGGAGGGAGGCTCAGGAGGGAGGGGACACGGTTGCACCTATGGATGATTCTTGTTGATGTATGACAGAAAACCACAAAATTCTATAAAGCAAGTATCCTTCAATTGAAAAAATTCTGGACTTTTCATTTACTAGTTTCAGAATTTTTTTTTTGCAGATTTCTTAGTATTATGAAGTCACAGAATTTATTTCTGTAAAATGGAAATTGTATGATCTGTCTTGAAAGTAATTAATTCCCCACAAATTAATGACTGATGACTAGGTCCCAAATACTGTTTTTAAGTCCTGGATATCCATTATTGATGGAAAGTGCAAAGGTCCAAAGGCAGTAATATAATTGGCAAGTTTGAAGAACAATCTAAACTTCAGGAAAAAAGAGAGGATCTCGGTTTACATGGAACATCTTGGCCAGAAACTTGAAAGAAGAAGGATTTCCCTTGCTAAGATTTCTAACTAAATTCCTCTATTTGGAATTAGGATTAGGAGATTAGTGCTTGAGAACATTCTGGGATCTCAGCACAAAGAGGAATGGAACCCCATCCCTTCAGTATTTCTTTTCTAAGAGATTCATTTGTGGGAAAACACATGAAAATTCCCATGCCCTGAGAAGAGCTAAACTTTTGCTATAGAGGACATTTCTCAAAGACTTATGTCAACAGATGAATCAGTGATAATACTCCTGCCCTGCTCCCTGCCCTCTAGAATTCTAGAATGTCAGAATTTTTCCAAATAAATTTTGGAAAAAGAATTACTTGGATAGCTGCCCCCCACCCCAAATTAAATGACTGTGCTATACTAGAGGCATAGAGCTTCAAAATGTAAGATATTCTGAATTATAAAAAGTAAAATTATATAGTTTTGCACACCCAATGTTTAAAAATTTATTTATTTTTAAATTTTGGATAATTGCTTTATGGAATTTTGTTGTTTCCTGTCAAACCTCAACTTGGACACCCAATTTTGAAGTCTTAGATCTTATACTTTACTTAAAACCCACATTGACTTTTATAATTATTTCCTTATAAAATAAGGTAAAATGTACTATCCCAACCTTTCTATAGAAGAGATGGATAGCCCTCCGCCAAAATTTGTGCTCCCTACTTAACTGAAAAGCAGCTGCCCACAAACAGACTATATTTCCCAGAGTCCTCTGCATCTCACCAGGGTCAGATGATTAGTTCCCTCCTGTCAATGGAGGCGATGTATGTCCTTTCCAGACTCAATTATCTGCTCTAATTTTCTCTCTTTGTTTGCTATCTAAATTGCAAAAGTCTCTAAACTTCTCCCTCTCTGGGGAGGGCGAAGCACAGAATGGGACTCCTGGATGTCACCTTCAAGGCTATCTGCTGACCAAGGATACTTGCATTATACTACTATGTGGCAAGAAATAAATGTCTATTATCTGAACCACTGATATTTGGGGCTTATTTGAAATAGCAGTTAATATTCCCTCAGTTAATACAAAATCACCCCCAGCAAACCACAAAATGACCCAAGCCAAAAAGCAATGTCTAGGTTTTAAGAAACCAACTTAAGGAAAAATGGATTCACATTGTGGCAACATGCAGAATTAATGCTACATTAATTAGAGGGTGTAGAAGTAGAATCCTTCCTAAAATAGCATTGCATAAAGGTGTGCCTTAAGGAGTCTGAGTAAAGAGAATCTTTAGGTTTGACAAAATGCTTCCTAGGTTTATACAAAAGAAGAGTCAACCAGTCAGATAGGGGTCTAAGTTGTAGGGAGACATCACAGCCTGTTTCTGTCCCATACCCTGGTGGATCCTGAAAGATCTCTTTTATTTATCACAGTCATCATTGCTGTTGGAAAGTGTTATTGAGCTTGCTTTTTTCTAACAGGTGTGAACTGCATGGATTCTATTTCATAATATGAATGTAGTGTCATTTGATATTTTCACATATAGAGAGCTACCACACAGCATGGCTTCTGAAGCTAACATTAACTTGTTCTTCATGAGTCCACTAACACTGTAAACAGCAATCAAAACTTTGATTTTGTTTCTCCTGTGAAGCCTTATGAACTCGATGATTTCCTTAGTTCAATGTTTTTCTTGCCATAAACTCACCCTCAACAGAAAGCATAGACATTTTTAGAGCTGTGTGCTAATGGATGCTGGGTCCAAAGGATTTCCATGACTCAACCAGGATCATTAACATGGCATACAAAGAGCCATCCCTGCATCTTTTGCCATTGAAAAAAATCATCAGACAATGGTTGCCATTCAGAAACTCTCCATGGTGGGAGATCAACAATAAGATCACAGTGAGCCCATATTCCAAAAACTATCACATTGGATGTTTAAGATCTTCAGTGGACTTACTCCAGCTAAAGCTGAAAATTCTTCATTAAGCTGAATGAAATATTATAAACCCATTGAGGCCATCAATAGAATGGGTAAGTAAATTATGGTATTATATACTGGCATACTGGTGTACCATACTGCAATGAGAATTAACAAAATTCAGTTGCATCTGACCATACGTACAAATTTCACAAATATAATACTGAGTAAAAGAAGCCCAGACAAACAATACATAATTAATGACATTTTTATATGATGTTCAAAAACAAGACAAATTAATTTATTATGTTAAAGGTTAGAACAGTGGTTACCCCTCAAGATAAGGTAGAAATTGGAGGAAAATACAGACAGACTACTAGGGAAATGGGATTGTTCTGTTTTCATACCTGGGCTCTCATTTCCTAGGAGTGCTAAGCAGTAAAAATAAATCACTGAACCATATTTAGTAAATTTATATATATATAAATGTTATATTTCAATAAAGTGTCCACTTAAAAATCAAACAATGCACTTAATGACCCTTGTAGAGATCTCTCAAAGTTTAGAGATCTCAGGTAATGAATCAGGTCTCAGGTAATGAATGAGCTCTCAGGTACTCCCCATATACTTTTGAAAAAAAATGTGTCTTGAGTTTTGTCATTTGTCATCTTTACATTCAACCAGGTTAAAACCATTTTACAAAAATGGAGTTTACACAGACATTTTTGAAACTGGAATCCTCTTCTTCCCTCATATCTATTGCAGTTTTCTTTTGTTTTGTAAGCAAACATCACATTTTAAAGTGGTTACTAAGGTTCAAACGTGGTCCATGTTTCATAGATAATGCATGGAAGCAAAACCAGTCCTTGCTTGACAGTATGAAGCAGTCATGATATTTATAAGCTCAAAGAAGTCAATACTGCAATTAAAATGTTATCTCTAACACCCCAGTGGGGATGGGAGGCAACCAAGGCTTGGACCACAACCCAGTGCTTCTGTCATGCTTTTTGTTTGAGTTTACCCTGGTGACACAACTGAGTCACAATCAGTAAGTGTAAATGTAACATTTTAAAGCTGTTATTTCACTGTCACTTCCAGCATCTTTACCAACCATCCTGGTATGGTTACAGTCATATCCATCTGGTATTGTTACTGCACTTTGGGTTTTTACTGCTGGTAGTATTGCTACATAACAAGTTACCCCCCAAACATAGCAGCTTTAGTTTTTTTGCTTTTGGTTTTGTGGATCAGAAATTCAGGAATAGCTCAGCTGGGCAGTTATTTCTTAGGGTCTCTCAGGTAGTTGCAATCAGGTGATAGCTGGATTACAGTCATCTGAAAGTTCAACTGGGCTGGATATTCAAGCTTGTTCACTCAAATGCCTGTCCAGTGGGACATGCTGTCAGCTAGGCTCAGCTAGGGCTGGTAACCAGAGCACTTACACATGCTTCCTCAGCATGATGGTCTCTGAGTATGGTAAGTCTCCTACATAAAAACCTTCAAGTTGAGAACTTATAAAGATGCGTGTTTGTGTTCACATATCCAATTACATAAGCTGGAGTTAGATATGCAAGAGGACAACCTCATTGCTGTGGAACACGAGGAGCTTACTAATGAAGATCTGATGGAATTGGACCCCAGAGAAAGGACAAAGAGAGACAAGAGGGAGAATAAGTAACCGAGGAGATTCATGATGCAGGAAATGGCAATAGGATTTTCTTTGAGGAGTCACTGTTGGCTTCTGAGGCTTAGGACCCAAATGTAAAAGAGTATATGAAGTTTGCAGCAGTTGTTCAGAGTGCAATCCAGTGTTACCATGTCATCTATGATGAGAAAAAAAGAGCTACTACCCAGACATCACAGGGACATTTTTTCAAGAGAGTAGATAGAATTGAACCCAGCAAGGAACCAGAATCTATGCCATCAATGTCAGGCATGAGTTGAAGGGCAGCTCGCCCTCTGCCTTCTATTGCTGATGGTCTGTTAGCTCTATCATCTTACACCTTCTCTCCTGCCTCCAGTCAGTAACTCTTCTTGCCTGTTTAATCAATGCAAGCCCCTGTATGCCAGTTGTTGTACTGGATTACTGTACTTTCCAAGGTACTATACTGTAAGATTAAAAATATTATCTTTAATTTTTGTATTTGTTTTTTATATATTATTTGTATGAAAAGTATTATAAGTCATTACAGTACTATATAGAAAATTGTGTTAGTTGGGTACCTAAGCTAACTTTATTGGACTTAGGAATGTGCTCTTAGAATTGAAGTCATTCATATGTAGGAGACTTACTCTGTTTTCTTGATTTTCTTTCTTTTTTTAAATTAATTAATTTATTTTAATTTGAGGATAATTTCTTTATAATATTATGGTGATTTTTGCCATACATGGACATGAATCACCCATGGGTACACATGTGTCTCCCCATCCTGAACCCCTCTCTGACCTCCTCACCACCCCATCCATCTGGGTTGTCCCAGAGCACTGGCATTGAGCACACTGCTTCATACATTGAATTTGCACTGGTAATCTATATTACATGTAGTAATACTCATGATTCAATGCTATTGTCTCAAATCATCCCACCCTCCCATTCTCCCACATAGTCCAAAGTCTGTTCTATAGATCTGTGTCTCTTTTGCTGCCTTTCATATAGGATCATCATTACCATCTTTCTAAATTCCATATATATGTGTTAATATACTGCATTGGTGTTTCTCTTTCTGACCTACTTCACTCTGTATAATAGGCTCCACTTTCATCCACCTCGTTAGAACTGATTCAGATGCATTCTTTTTAATAGCTGAGTAATATTCCATTCTCTATAGGTACCACAGTTTTCTTATCCATTCATCTGCTGATGGACATCTAGGTTGCCTCCATGTCCTAGCTATTGTAAACAGTGCTGCAATGAACATTGGGGTACACATATCTCTTTCAATTCTGGTTTCCTTAGAGTGCATACTCAGCAGTGGGATTGCTGGAACATATGGCAGTTCTATTTCCAGTTTTTTAAGGAATCGCCACACTGTTCTCCATAGTGACTGTACTAGTTTGCATTTCCACCATCAATGCAAGAGGGTTCCCTTTTCTCCAGACCCTCTCCAGCATTTATTGTTTGTAGACTTTTTGGTGGCAGCAATTCTGACCAGCATGAGATAATACTTCATTGTGGTTTTGATTTGCATTTCTCTAATAATGAGTGATGCTGAGCATCTTTTGATGTGTTTATTAGCCATTTGTATGTCTTCTTTGGAGAAATGTCTGTTTAGTTCTTTTGCCTACTTTTTGATTAGGTTGTTTGTTTTTCTGGTATTGAGCTGCATGAGCTGCTTGTATATTTTGGAGATTAATTCTTTGTCAGTTGCTTCATTTGCTATTATTTTCTCCCAGTATGAAAGCTGCCTTTTCACACTGTTTATAGTTTCCTTCATTGTGCAAAGCTTTTAAGTTCAATTACATCCCATTTGTTTATTTTTGTTTTTATTTTCATTACTCTGGGGGGTGGGGGTGGGTCATAGCTGATCTTGCTGTGATTTATGTCAGAGAGTGTTCTGCCTATGTTTTCTTCTAAGAGTTTTATAGTTTCTGGCCTTACATTAAGATCTTTAATCCATTTTCAGTTTATTTTTGTGTATAATGTTAGAAAGTATTCTAGTTTCATTCTTTTACAGGTGGTTGACCAGTTTTCCCAGCACTACTTGTTTAAGAGATTGTCTTTTCTTTATTGTCTGTTTTTGCCTCCTTTGTCAAAGATAAGGTGCCCATAGGTGCATGGATTTATCTCTGGGCTTCTATTCTGTTCCATTGATTTATATTCCTGTCTTTGTGCCAGTACCATCCTGTCCTGATGACTGTACCTTTGTAATATAGTCTGAAGTCAGGCAGGTTGATTCCTCCAGTTCCATTCTTCTTTCTCAAGATGGCTTTAGCTATTTGAGATTTTTGTGTTTCCATACAAATTGTGAAATAATTTGTTACAGTTCTGTGAAAATTACCATTGGTAGCTTGATAGGGATTGCATTGAATTGATAGATGGCTTTGCATAGTATACTCATTTTCATTATATTGATTCTTTCGATCCACGAACATGGTATACGTCTCCGTCTATTTGTGTCCTCTTTGATTTTTTTCATCAGTGCTTTATAGTTTTCTATATATAGGTCTTTTGTTTCTTTAGGTAAATTTATTCCAAAGTATTTTATTCTTCTCATTGCAATGGTGAATGGGATTGTTTCCTTAATTTCTCTTTCTGTTTTTTCATTGTTTGTGTATAGGAATGCAAGGGATGTTGGTGTCTTAATTTTATGTTTTGAAACTTTACTATATTCACTGATTAGCTCTGGTAATTTTCCAGTGGTATCTTTAAGGTTTTCTATGTAGAGGATCATGTCATCTAAAAACAGTGAGCATTTTACTTCTTTTCCAACCTGGATTCCTGTTATTTCTTTTTCTTCTCTGATTGCTGTGTCTAGGACTTCCAAAACTATGTTGAATAGTAGTGGTGAGAGTGAGCACCTTTGTCTTGTTCCTGATTTTAGAGGAAATGCTTTCAATTCTTTACCATTGAGGATAATGTTTGCTGTGGGTTTGTCATATATGGCTTTTATTGTGTTGAGGCATGGTCCTTCTATGCCTGCTATCTAGAGAGCTTTTATCATAAGTGCATGTTGAATTTTTTCAAAATCTTTCTCTCCATCTATTGAGATAATCATATGGTTTTTACCTTTCAATTTGTTAATATGGTGTATCACACTGATTGATTTGAGAATACTGAAGAATCCTTGCATCTCTGGAATAAAGCCCACTTGGTCATGATGTATGATATTTTTAATATGTTGTTGGATTCTGTTTGCTTGAATTTTGTTGGGGATTTTTCTATCTATGTTCATCAATGTTATTGGCCAGTAGTTTTCTTTTTTGTGTGGCATTTTTGTCTGGTTTTGGTATTAGAGTGATGGTGGCCTCATAGAATGAATTTGGGAGTTTACCTTCCTTGACAATTTTCCAGAAGAGTTTGAGTAGGATAGGCATTAGCTCCTCTCTAAATTTTTGGTAGAATTCACCTGTGAAGCCGTCTGGTCCTAGACTTCTGTTTGTTGGAAGATTTTTTTTTTTTTTTTTTTTTTTTTTTTTTTTTTTTTTTTTTTTTTTTTTTTTTTTTTTTTTTTTTTTTTTTTTTGTTAGTTGGAGGCTAATTACTTCACAACATTTCAGTGGGTTTTGTCATACATTGATATGAATCAGCCATAGATTTACACTTATTCCCCATCCCGATCCCCCTCCACCTCCCTCTCCACCCGATTCTCTGGGTCTTCCCAGTGCACCAGGCCGGAGCACTTGTCTCATGCATCCACCTGGGCTGGTGATCTGTTTCACCATAGATAGTATACATGCTGTTCTTTTGAAACATCCCACCCTCACCTTCTCCCACAGAGTTCAAAAGTCTGTTCTGTATTTCTGTGTCTCTTTTTCTGTTTTGCATATAGGGTTATCGTTACCATCTTTCTAAATTCCATATATATGTGTTGGAAGATTTTTATTACAATTTAAATTTCCATTGTTTGTGATGGGTCTGTTAAGATTTTCTATTTCTTCCTGGTTCAGTTTTGGAAGGTTATATTTTTCTAGGAATTTGTCCATTTCTTCCAAGTTGTCCATTTTATTTGCATATAATTGCTCATAGTAGTCTCTTATGATCTTTTGTGTTTCTGTGTTATCTGTTGTGATTTCTCCATTTTCATTTCTAATTTCATTGATTTGATTCTTCTCCCTTTTTTTCTTGATGAGTCTGGCTAATAATTTCTCTATTTTATTTATCTTCTCAAAGAACCAGCTTTTAGTTTTGTTGGTCTTTGCTATAGTCTCCTTCGTTTCTCTTTTCATTTATTTCTGCTCTGAGTTTTATGATTTCTTTCCTTCTACCAACTTTGGGGTTCTTCTGTTGTTTTTTTTCTAGTTGCTTTATGTGTAGTTATGTTGTTTATTTGATGTTTGTCTTGTTTCTTGAGGTAGGCTTGCATTGCCATGAATCTCCCTCTTAGCACTGCTTTTACTAAATCCCATAGGTTTTGGGTTGTGTTTTAATTTTCGTTTATTTCTATGCACATTTTGGTTTCCTTTTTGATTTATTCTGTGATATGTTGGTTTTTCAGGAGTGTGCTGTTTAGCCTCCATATGTTTGTGTTGTTTATAGTTTTTATTTCCTAGTTGACATCTAATCTTGCCTCTGTGATCAGAAAAGACGCTTGAAATTATTTCAGTTTTTCAAAAGTTACCAAGGCTAGATTTATGGCCCAGGATATGATCTATCCTGGAGAATGTCCTGTGCACTTGAGAAAAAATGTGACATCCACTGTTTTGGGGTGAAATGCCCTATAGATATCAATTGATCTAACTGATCCATTGTATCATTAAAGCTTGTGTTTCCTTGCTAGTCTTCTGTTTGGCTGATCTATCCATAGGTGTGAGTGGGGTATTAAAGTCTCCCACTATTATTGTGTTACTGTTAGTTTCCCCTTTCATACTTGTTAGCATTTGCCTTACATATTGCGGTGCTCCTATGTTGGGTGCATATATATCTATAATTGTTATATCTTCTTGGATTGATCCTTTGATCATCATGTAGTTTCCTTCTTTGTCTCTTATCATTGTCTTTATTTCAAAGTGTATTTTATCTGATATGAGCATCACTACTCCTGCTTTCTTTTGGTCCCCATTTGCATGAAATATCTTTTTCCAGCCCCTCACTTTCAGTCTGTATGTGTCCCTATGTTTGAGGTGGATATCTTGTAAACAGCATATATAGGGGCCTTATTCATGTATCCATTCAGCCAGTCTTTGTCCTTTGGTTGGGGTATTTAGCCCATTTACATTTAAGGTAATTATAGATAAGTATGATCCTGTTACCATTTACTTTGATGTTTTGGGTTCATTTTTATAAACCTTTTCTATATTTCTCATCTAGAGAAGATCCTTTAGCATTTGTTGAAGAGCTGGTTTGTTGATGCTGAATTCTCTCAGCTTTTGCTTGTCTATAAAGCTTTTGATTTCTCCTTCATATCTGAATGAGATCCTTGCTGGGTAGAGTAATCTCAGTTGTAGGTTTCTCTCTTTCATAGTATGTCCTGCCATTCCCTTCTGGCCTGAAGAGTTTCTGTTGAAAGATCAACTGTTATCCTTATAGGGATCCCCTTGTGTGTTATTTGTTACTTTCCCTTGCTGCTTTTAATATTTGCTCTTTGTGTTTAATTTTTGTCAGTTTGATTAACATGTGTCTTGGGGTGTTTTGCCTTGGGTTTATCCCGTTTGGGACTCTCTGGGTTTCTTGGACTTGAGTGGCTATTCCCTTCCCCATTTTAGGAAGTTTTTGACTGTTATCTCAAATATTTTTCTCATGCCCTTTCTTTTTGTCTTGTTCTTCTTCTGGGACATCTATGATTAGAATATCGGGGTATTTAACATTGTCCCAGAGGTCTCTGATGTTGTCCTCATTTCTTTTAATTCTTTTTTCTATTTTCCTCTCTGCTTCAATTATTTCTACTATTCTGTCTTCCACCTCACGTATCCTCTCTTCTGCCTCAGTTATTCTAGTGTTGGTTCCCTCTAGAGTGCTTTTAATCTCAGTTATTACATTGTTCATTATTGACTGACTCTTCTTTATTTCTTCTAGGTCCTTGTTAAACATTTCTGGCATCTTCTCAATCCTTATCTCTAGTCTATTTATCTGTAACTCCATTTTGTTTCTGAGATTTTGGATCATCTTTAATGTCATTATTCTGAATTCTTTTTCAGGTAGACTCCCTATCTCCTCTTCTTTTATTTGGTTTGGTGGGTTTTTATCATGTTCCTTCCTCTGTTGTATATTTCTCTGCCTTTTCATTTTGTTTAGATTGGTGTGTTTGGGGTGCCCTTTCTGCAGGCTGGAAGTTCACGGCTCCTCTTAATTGTGGAGTCTGCTCCCTGTGGGTGGGGTTGGACCAGTGGCTTGTCAAGATTTCCTGGTTGGGGGCACTTGTGTCTGCATTCTGGTGGGTGGAGCTGAATATCTTCTCTCTGTGTACAGTGAAGTGTCCAGGAGTGTTTTGGGGTGTCTGTGGTCTTGGCATGGCTTTGGGCAGCCTGTCTTTTAATGTTCAGAGTTGTGTTCCTGTTTTGCTGGAAAATTATCGTGGTGTGTCTTGCACTGGAACTTGTTGGCTTTTCTGTGGAGGTTGATTTCAGTGTAGGGATGGAGACTTTTGGGTGTGCTCTTGTCTATTAATGTTCTCTGGAGTCTGGAGTTCTCTGACTCTCTAAAGTTTTGGAGTTAAGCCTCCTTGCCTCTGGGTTTCAGTCCTTCTTTTACAGTAGCCTCAAGACAAGTGAACACAGCAGCGACGCTCCTGTGAGCATAGCACTGGCAGCTTCGGATTTTTCAGCAAACATTCCACTGTATCCCCAGTGTGGGTGAGTGAAGAAGAGGGGCCATTGCAGCCACTGTGGGACAGGGCAGATGCCGGGAGCAGCTGCCCAGTCCCACTCCAGGTCGCGCTCTGACAAGAACCCGTTTTCTTGGCTTTCTCAAAGGGTGCCTAACTTCTAGCTTCCCCACAGTGAGTGTTCCCTGAGGACCCAGGGGAACTGACACTGACTCAGAAGATGTGCAGCATCACTACTGTTGCATTCTGTTAGTTACACGTGAGATACAACCCCACCCAAATTAGAGGGGAGGGGATTAGACCCCACTTTTGGAGGGGAGGAGCAACAATGAATTTCTAATAATTTTGGTCATGCTGTGTGACCAAAACAATAACTATGTTAAATGTAACCGACTGCTTCCTTATACCAATGTTCCCTGGGGTTTTCACCTAGAAAGTAACAAGTAGTCACAGAAATGCAAAACAAATAACAAAATTTCTTCAATATTTATTATCAAAGAAGCAACAAGATGCTCCCCTGTAATGAAAACAGATCCTTGATCTGATAATGTTGTAGAAGAAGCATTGTTATCTAACTGCTCCATTTGAAGAAACTAAAACCTAGAAGGCTCACAGTCCCCTAGCTGTTAAGTTGCAGGGTTAAAAACTTACGTTTTCTGACCCTAAGTTCAATGTTTACAGCTACAATTCTGTGAATTCAGAGTTTACATGAGTATCAGTCATTTCAGTGACCAATTCTTCATTAAGCCCCTAGATGTTTTGAACATTAGGATATTTTATTTCCTTGCACTGTATCCTGGGATATTCTGACCCATTTGCTTAAGCTGGGTATTGTACTAGTGCCAACTAAATGAATTATTTGCTGCCTTTCTGAGCAAAGAAAATGGAATAAACAATCCTTAGATTGTGCACCAGAACTATGCACCCAAGAGGGAAGAATATTTTACTCTGGATATAGAATACCTTTATCAATTGCCTAGCTGAAGGAATTGAGAATTAATAAGGATTAAAACAGCAAGCAAGATGAAACTAGATGGAGTTCCAAAGGGGTCAAGGGACAAAACTAGAATTCAATACAATCCTGGACAAATTAAAAAGCAGCTGGTTAGAAATGAAATAAACTATGGTAGAAACAAATGTAAAGATAGCTCATCTCAGTGAAAATCCAAGTAGCTGCGAAGGTGGATAAGACTATCTGGATACAATCGTAGTAGGTAAACCATTTGTTCCAGAGCCAATGGCGCCATGCTGGGGGAGCAGGGGGTAGAGGAATTAACAATGTTAGTTTCAGTCAAGGAGCCCATGGGAGAATCAAGAAACATTACCTTAAATACATAAGAGCTTTTTCTGACTCCCTTGAATACTCAAGTTCCTCTGTCTTTTCTTTAGGGGGCTTTATCACTATTGAATTTTTTAAAACTTTGGCATGATTATTTGACTAACAGTGCATTCCCACTAATGGTGCATTCCAGAAAAGCAAAGTCTAAATCTATTTTCATCATGTATGCAGTGCCCACCACACTACCTATTATATAGCTGGTGTCTTCTCAATGTTTGTTGTATACATAAACTAATATTAGGATGAGAAAAATTTAAACCATGGGTTACCAAACTATAGCCCACTAGCCAAATGTAGCCTGCCACCTATTTTTGTTTGATTTCTGAACTAGGAATAGTTTCTACTTTCTTTAATGGTTAAAAAAAATCAAAAGAAAATGGTATCATGTGATGTGACGATTGTTTGAAATTCAAGTTTCAGTACCCACAAAGAAAGTTTTTAGGAACGCAGTGATCCCCATTCACCCACATAGTGTCTTTGTAACATGTAGCTTTTACCCTTCAGTGATTTTCTGCTAAAACAACTGTGTTGAGTAGTTGTAATGGAGACCCTATGGCACAAAATCTAAAATACTTACTACCTGGCCCTTCACAAAAAAGTTTGTTGATCCCTTGATAAAATGTTACTTTTATCATTCTTGGGGTTCCATCTGTAGGGAATATATTCTTAACCTTTCAGCTGAACCCTAATAGTTAAAATGATTCTGTGACTCCCATATTGAAATACAGAAATAGTCACTCCTCTTTTCTAATAGGATAGAGGTTATTTTAAAAATGTACTCAACCCTCCAGACTTGAGGGAACAAATATTGAATTAATAGATTAAAGATTGAAAATCATGTAGACTAGAGTTTGGCAAGACTATGAGCTTTGGCATCATGGAGAGCTGCATTCACACCCTCTATACATGTAGTCTTGGCAATTCTCTGAGCCTCAGTGAAACTTTTTGTAAAATGGGAATAAAATTATCTTCCCAGTGAGATGCTAGGGTGATTAAATTAGAGATGAGAAACACCGTCTAGGTGTGCTTGCCCATCCCAAAGTCCTTTCTCTGAAAACTGTCCCCCAGCTCCTGAGGTAGCCGGGGCAGGTCTCTCAACCTTCTCTGCTCTGGCCACAATCGATGGCATAAAGCATGGACACCAAATGCCAAATCTGTCCTGGGCAAACTACCCCTTTCCCCTCAATTACTGAAAATGGAACAGAAATTCTAGTTCATTAACTTGAGGCACTTAGATTGAGCCACCTGTTTGGTCACAAGCAAAGGTAGAAGAAACTGGTCTGTAGACTTAGAATAATGAACAGACATGTAGCAAGATATTTATGTGGAGAGAATGAAAGCAGTCTTTTCCTGCTGGATGGAACACTCTTGAACCATTCCCCTTGTTTCCAGGCTGCACACTCATCTCGGTCCCTCAAGCACCCACATCCTCTTATGGATAAGCATAGAAACCAGGGAGACGAAGGGTCCCCTATGCTTGACTATTTATGCTAAACCCTTACTGCAGAGTCCAGTCTTTGGAATCCTCCAGTATCAGAGACACGAGACTGGGAAAGAAAACAACTCTACCCAGAGACAGATGACCCCATAAAACCAGAGCTTCGGAACCTGAGCGTCAAGACCAGCGAAGCTCAGCAACACATTGTTAAAAGCTGAGCTGCAGATTGAAGTTGTTATAACAACTCCCTCACCACATACCCTCAGGTTCTGAGGATTGTGTAGGAGTAGTGGATACATGCAAAGTTTGATAAGACTGAACAAAAGCAGAGGGGCCAGAGATTTCTCTTGCTATAGATTTGCCGGAGACGCACATGACAGCTCTGAGAAACTTCTTTTACTGACAACTGCGCATTTCCTGCTTTTCATGCCTTTGGGTTCAACCTGATACCTTTGCCCTTGGTTCAGGGAGATAATGATGCACAGATGCTGCTTTTAAAATTAGTTCTAAGAAATTTCAGCCTCTTGTCATAAACATGCCCTGGCTGAAGCAATATGTAGTTTCTAGATCATAACTATTCAATAATGTGATGGTGGTTATTATTTTTATTATTAGCTGACATTAATCCTGTGGAAATCAGTGGCCATAATTTTTCTTTCCAGTGGCCATAATTTTTATAGATGCATATATATATAGTACATAGTACTACAGTTTATACTGCAGTGTGTAGGCACAAAATGACTTCTGATACTTGCTTCATAATAAATTCATACAAGTACATACAAGTGTTAGTCACTCAGTCATGTCCAATTCTATGCGACCTCATGAACTAGAGCCTGCCAGGCTCCTGTCTCCATGGAATTCTCCAGGCAAGAATACTGGAATAAATCTATAATAAAACTTGAAAAAGAAAAAAGAAATAGATGAAGCAAGTTTGGCAAAATCTTGGTAATTGTTGAATCTGGTGGAGGTTACATGGGAGTTCATTGTACTCTGCATTGTACTTTGTGTGTATTAGAAAATTTCATTAGAAAAAGTATTAAAATTATTTTTAGAGTTTAAAAAATTAGATTTTAAATATATTAAGTTGATTAAACAACAGCTCCAAAAAGCCAGTTCATCATGCTAGTGTTTTATTTGTTTGTTTGTTTAAAAAAAAAAACCTTTAGAACAATTTATTTACAAAAAAAAAAAGAGAGAGAGAGACATCAGTCATGGATGATGTGAACTGGCCCAGAAACACAGAAATGGACCAAAAGATGTTTTAGAATTTCTCCTTCTGCACACACCACACACATACACAAACACTTATCAGCTCCACTACACTATCTTGGAAATTGAAGTGTTTCTCCCAAAACAAAGGCCAAGGTATTCTCCTGCCTGAGAACACAGAAAACCATCAATAATGCAGCATGTGCTTGAAATCTCTAGGTGGGAGAGGGAAGCGCATTACTGAGTTTTTCTTTTTCCAATACAGGATGCCAGTGGAAATGAGAGATTTAGCATCTGCGTCTTCAAGTGTTCTTGTCGATGATGAATAAATCAGCCGCTGGAAACTCCCTGTGCTGCCCTGGCCAGCTTCCTTCCGCAAGTACAACCACCAATCTCCTTTGAGTATTGGTTAATCAAATCCAATTGCTTGGCACACTGGGGTTTTCCCAGTTTGAAAAAATGGGAGAAATAAAGACCAGATATGGTCTAGCCTTAGTCAGAGAGTATCACTTTTCAGCTGCATATTTGAGGCAAAGAAAGGAAAAAAGGAAAGAAAGAGGGAGAAAACCAAGACTTCAGCAGACTGAACACCGAGATCCTCTCAGGCCACCTGAAGTTGGCACAGGACGAGCAGGTCGAGGGAGGCAGGAGCTCAGTGCCTCTGCGACCCCTATTCAGCCACTTGGGGCTGTGGCCTGAAACTCCAAACTTCTGCCCATCCAGGCTGGAGAACTGACATGAAAATATTCTACTTGAAAAAAACAGATGATTCCTGGAAGCAAGTCAACAGAGTGGGTTGCTGAAAGCCATCCTACAGAAAGGAGCGAGGTGACACCCAGGATAGAACCTGGCCCAAAGGGAGGTTCTCCATAAATTCATTCATTCCTTAGAAATGATGCTGAGTGGGTGTCTACTATGTGCTCTGTACTAGAAATTCAGCCGTGAATAAAAGGGTGTTTCCTGGAACAGATGGTCAGCTGGGGGGTGGGGGTGGTTTGGGGGCTGATGGACTCACAGATGAACCTGCATTTGCCAAGAGTGATAAGCAGAACAGCACTGGTCTAGGGAAACTCTGGGATTCTCTCAGTGTTTTGTGCCCAGAGGCCCCCAGTGGCAGTATAACATGGTAACAAGGAGTTTAGAGTCCAGAAGGAGACTCTGGGATTAGAATCCCAGTTTCTATCACAATCTCCCTGGGTGACTATAGGCCAGTTATTTAACCTGTTTCCCTATAAAACAGTGATGATAACCATAAAGTGAATATGAGGTCCTGTCTAACCCAGCTCTCTCCCCAGTATGCTGATCTGTAAGGACTGTACCATCCAGCTCACTTGGCCCCTGAATTCTGGTTGGATTTGCCCAACGGGAAGTCATTCCAGGAGACTGGACAGCCAAGGAAATGCCCCTGTTCTCCGGTCTGGTCGTCCTCTCCGAGGAACTTTAAAATTCCCCCTCCTTCAGGCCAATGAGTGATAAAGACTATTGCTAGCAGGATAATATCCACTGTTACTTTACCCAGATATTTCCCCTCATTAAGTACCTTTCAATCACTACTTTTGAGTGTATGCTGTGCCTTACACTAGCCTCCTGACCAGAGCACCTTGAAATATTCCCTGGCCCCAAATAAGAATTCAATAAACAATTATCCAAGTAAAACTTTGTTTTAGACCTGTGCTACTTCATAGAAAATATCTATGATCCCCACACTAAAAATATACTCAGGGGAAGTAGCCCAACTTTCCCCAAATTCTCCAGGAACATATCAAAAGAAAATAAGGAACTTAGGACTCCTTGAAAGAAGGGTAAGTGCTGGGATTAAGAACTAAGGAAAATCATGGTTCAATATCTTCTGGAATTTTCCTTTATCTAGTTCATCATTTGTAATGTAATGAAATTTCTATTTAATAAAAGTTTCAATTGTCCTCTTTAAAAAAAAGTCAGGACCCTGCAAAACACTAACATCAAGCGGCCAGACCGGTGTAAAGCATTAATAATCTTGGCCCCTCACAGCCTTTGCCCTGTGTCCAAAGATCACAGAGTCACCGTAAGAAACTATAATGCTGTGGGCCCTCTGACAATGATGAGAAAAGGGAGATTTTCCAGCAAGGCAGCCCAGTTATTTAAGGCAGTTATTTATCCACTCAAGACAGAAACTGTCCTCTCCCGGCTCCGCATGATCTAATCCCTTAAGCCTCCTGCTGGCATTGGAAACAATGTTAAGCTTTGGGATCAGGCTTTTCGGCTTCTATAATCCGTGGGAATTTGAAGATGATAAACGTGTGGAAAGACTGAAAGTTCCCGACCTGTAATTGGGGCCCAGGGGAAAATAATTAGGACCAAGGCATGCAACTCCACCGGCTCTTCTCTAAAGCTCTGAATTGTGTAAGTCTCTTGCTGCAGCCTCCCTCTGCGTGCCCTATTTTGCCACCGAACAAGGAGAAAGACAGAGGCGATGAAAGGCAGTGAGAAGATACTACTACTTATTGGCATCTGGGCTGAGGGATCTGATAGGAAACAAATTCCAACTGCGGTCACAAATGTGCAGCAGGCTCAGCATCACCCTGAACTTACCCGGGCTTTCCCGGCCATTCCCAACCCTCGGTCACCCTTGCCAAGGATAACTGGCGTGTTAGAAAGAGGATGTCTGATCTCGTGAATCAGATTTGTGGGGGCAGGCTAGTCCTCATCACTGAAGTGGCTAAGACTTCAGTACTGAACTTAAGAGGATGAACAATAGGTTCCATTCATTTTGGCAGTAACTGTCACTGTAAATTGTAAACAGGGCATCTGCTAGAAGAATGGGTTTTTGCCGGATGTTCAAGCAATGGCCATGAAAGGTTAGGCAAAACCTCAGAAGTTGAATTCTTATTTCTCTAGTTGTCAGAGACACTAACCTAAATTTGTCGTCCAGCCCTGGCCCCAAAGAGAGCCTGGGAAGAGCTGGTGGGCACTGCCAGGGGGTCTGAAGTTGGGAGTGTCGGCTGGGGTCAGAAAAAAGACGCCCCACATCTTGCCTGGTGCTTGCATCTATTTCATCTCTTCTCTCACCTACAGTTTGATGAGACATTATCTGACTCATTTTTATTCCATCAGATTTGGTTAGAGCCTACATTGAGCCAGAAAGGAGAGATATTTGAGAACCATCCCTGACTTTTAAGCCCAAATAACTCTGAATAACATCTGGCACAGAGTGTGTACTTCAAAAATGTTTGCCAGATTCAAATGGTGTCCTTATGCAAGACCTGTGGAGTGGACCAGCACCTGCTAGTGTAGCTGTTGGATTGCCTTCTCTGGAGATAACCAGCATTCTGGTGGGCTTTTAAGTCCTGTAAGCAAGGATGGAACCGGTACATTCAGGTAGAAGGCACAATCTGAAGAATTGCAGGGCCGCCCTATTTCCAGGCACTTGAACTTCCACTATTGGCAAATCAGTTTGGCAGAAAGATAGGACTCCTCTGGAGAGCAAATCCCATACAATGACATTTTTTTCCCCAGCACTTTGGATGTTTTCTCATCCTTTAACTTATTTGATTCCCAAAACTAGGTGGGATCTTTATTGGTAACCATTCGTTTTGGGAAAAACACCATTTTAGAAATTTGACTCGGGGATTTTAGAACAGGTGGCGTTCAGAGTGTGCATGCATGTATTTGGCAGAGTAATTTCTTTCATCACTGGAGATTTTAAACAGTAGGAAGCCTCAGGATCCCTGTGTTGGAAGCCAGAAGCTAAATCCATCAAGGACTGCAAAAGAACTTGGCACTTCTGCCTATGGTACATTCTGAATAATTTAGTAAACTATTCTCAAATTTAAAACAGAGCCTAACCACTACAATATTGTAAAGTAATTAGCCTCCAACTAATAAAAATAAATGGAAAAAATAAAAAATAAAATGACCTGGGGAAAAAAAGTATAATTCAACACTTTTCTGCACAGCAGAAATTAACACACTGTAAATCAACTCTACTTCAATAAAGTAAATTTTTAAAAAAAGAAAAGAAAAGAAACAAGCTGCTGGCATTTCTGTCTCCCACTAGACCCCAGAGAAGTAGTCATTTTTCTAGGCTTCTGTTCTTCTCTTGAGAATACACCTAGAGTTTCTCATCTTTTTTTGGAAGAAAAAGGGGAGGAAAGTCAAGAGAGCAAGTGAAATAAACTGTGGTTTTCATATCATTGTCCAATATGGCCCAGGACTAAGTATCCTAGCAAGAATGAGATGTTGCCAGTGTATAGAGAGGAAACCAGTGAGACTGGATCCCAAAGTATCAACCACTCCAGGGACATAGGAGAGTACAAAGCATGCTTCTAAAATATGTCCCTCCTTCTCAAGTTCCAAAACTCATACACAAGTGTCTGGATTGGGGGACAACAGGGGAAAGCTTATTACACATGCAAAGTTCATGCAGAGGGCATGTGAGAACATATATCACACTGGACGCACAGCACCAACCCGCCACACCCCCACCCTGTCCTCGGCTGCCACCAGCCACCACCTTCACCTCCTCCAGCAGCACCACCTAGGTGCAAGTTACTATCTTTTCTCTTTTTAAAGAAATCTTTAACATGTGAAAAACATAGAGAATAGAAGTCCCAGTGAAAATAGAAAAAAAATAAAATAAAATAAAACAGAGCCTAGACCACAAAGTGATGAGCCGGTTTTAAGAGCACCTCACCTGGGCACCGTGTGTGCGCTCTCGGAGAGCAACTCCCCTCCACCTGGCTGGCAGTGGGTGCCCTGCGGCGGCCTCAGAGGGGAGATGGATGCTGGGTCTCTGCTGGCCCTGCCACCTGCACACAGGCTTCAGCAAGTGGCTTGAGTAAACATCCTGATTAGAGAGTTTCTTGAAAAGTTGCTGTGTAGAGCATGTCTGTATAGCCTCACCTCTTCTTGAGTTTAATTTTTATTTTATATTGATGTATAGTTGACTTACAATATTGTGTTAGTTTCAGGTGTATAGCAAAATGATTCAGTTATGCCTATACATACATCCAGTTTTTTGGATTCTTCTCCCAAGTAGGGAATATATTCATATGCAGAATATTGAGGACAGTTCCCTGTGATATACAGTAGGTCCTTGTTGATTATCTATTTTATACATAGTAGTGTGTATTTGTTAATCCCAAGCTCCTTATTTATCCATTCTCACTACCTTTCCCCTTTAGTAACAATGTTTGTTTTTGAAGTGTAAGTCTGTGTCTGTTTTGTAAATAAGTTTATTTGTATCATTTTGTTTTAGATTCTACATAGAAGTGATACAATGTGGTATTCATCTCTGTCTCATTTACTCCACTTAGCATGATAATCTCTAGATGTTACCTTCAAATATTTATCTACAGGTAGACAGAAAGCAGTGGGCTCAGAAGGAAGAAGTGAAAGAATTATGGCCTAATACAGGGTCTTGAAAAATCAGCTCAATTCAGAGGAAGGAGAATGAGCAGCTACAGAAAGCAGCACACAGGTGAGCTCTAGAGACAGTCCTTGGGAAACATCCGCTCAGGAAGAACTCGTCTTTGGATCTGTGCCTTCAGACATCCTGCCCTGCATTTCACCCTTTGGCTTGACCTGAGCTAGTAATTAGTTGCCTTTGTTAACACTGGGTCTTCAGCTTCCTCCTCTTGGACTTCCTTCCCCATTGTCTTCTTTCTTTCAAATATATGCTTTTTTTTTTTTTTTCAGTTTTATTGAGAAGTAATTGATGACCACCACTGTATGTAAGATTTACCCTCAACAATTTTTCTTATGTATCTGTCTTAACAGCAATGTTAGCTATAGTTATCTTGTTGTACACTGCATCCTTAGTACAGTTTTATCTTAAAACTGGAAGTCTGTACCTTTTGACCACCTTCCTACAGTTTCCCTTCCCCCACCCTTGTGACTCTGGGAGCCACAAATCTGATCTCTTCTACTATGAGTTTGATTTGTTATTGTTAAATTTCCACCTATAAGTGAAATAAATAGTGTCTGTCTTTCTCTGTCTGACTTTTCACATAGCATAATGCTTTCAAAGTCCATCCATCTTGTCACAAATGTTAAAATGTCCTTCATTTTTATGGCTAAATAGTATTTAATTTATATTATTAATTTTAATAATAATTATTAAAATAATTTAATTTTGATTAATATAATTAATTTTAGTTATTAGTTTATGGCTAAACTGTACTTAATACCATTTCCTTATTCATTCATCCATCAGTCAACACTTGGGTTGTTTTCATGTGTTGCCATTATAATGCTGCAATGAGCAAGGGGTTGCAACATCTTTTTGAGTTAGTGTTTTTATTTCCTTTGGATATAGTTCCAGAAGTGGAATTGCTGGCTCATACGGTAGTTCTATTTTTAGTTTTTGAGGCTCTTCCACACTGTTTTCCACAGAGGCTGTATCAATTTACAATCCCACCAATACCATACAAGGGTTCCCTTTTCTCTACATCTAAGCTAGCGTTTGTTCTCTCTTGTTTTTTTGGTAAATAGCCATTCTAACAGGCATGATGTGATATCTCATTATGGTTTTAATCTCATTTTGCTAATGACTGGTAAAGCTAAGCTTCTTTTCGTGTTACCTGTTGGTCTTTCTTATATCCTCTTTGAAGAAAACTCTGTTCACATTATTTAGCCTTTTTTTAAAAATTGAGCTATTTTGGGGTTTTGCTATTTAGTTTTATGAGCTCTTTATGTATTTTAAATGTGAATTTCATAAAAGATACACAGTTTGCAAATTTTTCTTCCAATTTTGTAGATTGTCTTTTCACGTCATTGATGGTTTCTTTTGATGTGAAGAAGCTTTTTAGTTTAGTCAATGTAGACCCAGTTGTCCATTTTTTAGTTCATTTCTTGTGCATTATGTGTCATATCAAACAAATCTGTCAAGGAGTTTTATACCTGTTTTCTTCTGGGAGTTGTATAGTTTCAGGTTTTACATTTAAGTGTATAACACACTGAGTTAATTTTTGTTAGTGGTGTAGGGCATTGGTCTAGTTTTATCCCTTTACATATGACTATTCATTTATTCAAGCACCATTTATTGAAGGGACTGTCTTTTCTTCACTGTGTTCTTGGTTCTCTTTTCAAAACTTCATTGCCCATATATGTTTGGGTTTACTTTGGTCTCTTGATTCCTCAGTCAATTTTTCTGCTTTTATGCCAGTACCATTCTGTCTTGATGACTATAGCTTTATAGTATAGCATGAAGTCAGGAAGTATAGTACCTCCTGATTTGATCTTTCTCAGTATTTCTTTGTCTTTATAGTGGCTTTTGTGGCTCCATATAAATTTTAGAAGTGTGTTTTCTACTTCTGCTTAAAAAATGCCTTTGGAATAGCGATAGGAATTGCATTGAATCCATAGATGCCTTTTGGTCAAATTGACATTTTAACAACATTAATTCTTCTAATCCATGAACATAGGCTACCTTTCCATTTGTGTGTCTTTTATTTCTTTCAACAGTGTCTTACTCTGTCCAGAGTAGATATCTTCCACCTCCTTAATTTTATTCATAAGTATTTTTGTATGCTATTGTAAATGGGATTGATTTCTTTCTTAGAAAATTTGAATTCATTAATCAGATCTACAGTGTTTTTTGGGTTTTTTTTTTTTTTTTTTTTTTGGTTGAGTCTTTAGGGTTTTCTATATATAAAGTTATGTCTTACATAAATAGACAATTTTACTTCTTCTTTTCCAATTCTGATATCTTTTATATTTTTTCCCTGCCTGATTGCCTTAGCTAGGACTTCTAGTCCTATGTTGAATAAGATAGGGGAGAGTGGGTATCCTTGTCTTGTTCCTTATCTTGGAGGGAAAGTTTTCAGCCTTTTATCATTGATGAAATGCTAACATCATTGGTGTTAGCTGTTAGCTTGTCATGTATGACTCTTGTCATGTATAGTTTATCATGTATGGCTTATGCCTTAAATTTATTAAGAGTTCTTATAATGAATGGATGTTTAATTTTTTCAAATGTTTTTCTCCATCTACTGAAATGATTGTATGATTCTCTTCTTTCATTTTATTAACTTGATGTATTACATTGACTGATTTGTCTGTGTCGAACCATTCTTGCATCCCATGGATAAATCTCATTTCATCATGGTGAGTGATCCTCTTAATGAGCTGCTGGATTCAGTTTGCTAGTATTTTACTGAGAATTTTTGCACCTTATACAGCAGGGATATTGGCTTATAGTGTTTTGTTTTGTTTTTTTCCCAGTAGTGTCATTTTCATATGTTGATAATGCTGCCCTTGTAAAAAGTTTGGAATGTTCCCTCCTCTTTGGTTTTTTGGAAGAGTTTGAGAAGGATTAGTGCTCATTCTTCTTTGAATGCTTAGCTTTTTTTCTGTTGGGAGATTTTTGACTACTGAAATAATCTCTTTACCAGTAGTTGATCTATTCAGATTTTCTATTTCTTTCGGATTCAGTCTCAGTAAATGGCATGTTTCTAAGAATTTTTTTTTTTTAATTTCTTCTAGGCTGTCCAGTTCGCTGGCTATGGTTATTCATACCAGTTGCCTTCTCTGTAACACTCACCTGGCATAGCAGGGAAACTTCACACCCACTTTTACCAAGGTCTGTTCCACTGCTTGCTTAATCTGGGGGCCAAGAAAGAGCTCTCAGAATATCTCTGAATTCTACTGATGGAAAACAGTAAGCTCTGCAAAGGAAGCACTATAGAGAGGAAAATTCTTTTCAGAAAGCTTTTTCTTCTTAACACATTATTGACCAGAGATATATTAATATGCCTTTTGTTACCTGAACATTATTGATTAGAAACATTTCAACACCCACTTACATAACAATTTACTGGCCACAGATGTTAATTTCTGCAAAAATCCCTGGTCAGTAATGAGCTAACTCTCCAATTATCTGTTATGCAATAGACCATGCAAAACTTCCTGGCTTAAAATGGTAAGCATTTTATCTCCCAATTTTAGGAGTTGGCACTTGGGCTGGGCTTAGCTAGGTAGCTCTTCTGAAGCTAAGGCTTGGCTCAGGCATCTACAGACTGGTGTTAATCAGCTGGCAAATCATGTCTTCAGGGTCTGGCTCATCTAAGATGCTCTCACTCATATTGTTAATGGTTGGCTAATTATTAGCTGGGGTGATGGGGGCAAATGAATCATGTGCTCCTCATCCTCCAGCAGGATAACCTGGGCTTGTCCATAAGGCAGCTTGATTCAGCTCTGGGAGACAGCAGACATGGATAAGACCTTTTGAAACATTGGTTAGAACTAGCACATTACTTTCACTGCATGCTATAGGCCAAAGAAAGTCAAAAGACCAGCCTAGAATCAAGAGTTGGGGAAGTAAATTTGATGGAAAGGAGTTAGTGCAAAGGCAGATATGGGGAAGAGGGAAGAATTGAAGTCATTTATGAACAACTCACATATGAGAATAGAACTCCTGGCTTAAGTTGTCTTTTCTCCTGACCCCATAGACCTCACATTCTACCCTTTGAGCCTCCAGGAGTTGTTCAAATGGCCTACACCTGTGGCTCTATTTGTAGACATTCTTCAGGCCACTAGAGCTGCTTTTTCCCCCTTTCTCAAGAGTTCTAAGTGCCTCAGAGTCAGTGTGTTCACCTCTCTCCTTGCCCTCTGTGACCATCAGTCTGAGACTGAGTTGTATGTAATGTAAAAGCCAGCTCCCTTCCTTCTGGTGGGGACAAACTCTGATGTGTGTGTATTTTATGCTCCAGAGCTGCTTCACTGGATCAGCCTGAGACTGGAGCCTCACTGGAAACCACATCCTCTCTGGCTCCTTCCCTGTCATGCACCATTTCTGGTTTCTCCTGGGCAAGCTGCCCTTTGAAGAAAAAAAAATCACTGCACACAAATCCTTATCTCAGGGTATGCTTGTGGAAACCCAGCCTAAGACAAAGAAGAAGCTAGATGCATCTATGCAGGTTATGAGAGACCCTCAGGTGGAATTATAACCATCTGCATGCCTTCTAGACAGTTTGGGTCAAATGGTCAAAGATGCCCACTTTAAACCTGTCACTGTGAGTTAGCTTTCTATATCATCTCCACAGTAAAATCAGTTTCCTCCATGAATTGTGGGGGTGTGTGACTTCTGCTGGGAAATGCCCCCACTGACAGGCTCACAGAGAGGCCTGCTTCCCCTATCTCCCCAGGCCATAGCTTACTGCATCCATCCTGATTCAGAGCAGCCCATCGGTTGGTAGAAGAGCATGATGTGAGCCCAGAGAACCCATATCACTGACCAAACCTCCCATAATGTTTTGACTCTATCCCTCCTGTGTGTG